>NC_079152.1:63278916-63581946 GCF_947563725.1 Argiope bruennichi | reverse complement strand
AGAAAATTAATGACATTATAATTTTACTATCCATCTCAAAGGATGTTAAACGATGTCATCTTTCAATTAAGCCTGAAATACTCCTCGCTAATTCGTATTTGGTAACTATTGTACTAAAATTGCTGATTAGTACCCTAAATATTCTCTTGATCTCTGAAGTAATCCTTTTTCTGTGTTCAGGTTTTTTAATGTCATAAACAAGTTTCATATAAAAATTCTTTTGCTTTTCTTTATTAGTCTGTGTCATTATTCTTAATCTTTGCTTATTTTAACGTCTTTCGTGTAATCTACATTAATGGAATAAATCAATTATTTTGCATTTTAATTGTAACCTTTAAGGAGTGTCATTTAATTAACATTATCTAGATTCATTGCTTAGTTTGGTCTATTTACTTAAATCACGAATTCTTGTACAAGCTATTGCATAAACTATCGGAACATTTCAATGGAGATGTATTTTAACCATTTCCGGTCAGAAACGAGCCATGTTAATGTAACATTTTAAAATTTTATGAGCTGGAATTTAGGAAATTAGTTTTGTATCCAACTGCTATGAGCACAAAGAAATCTGGAATATTGAGATCGAAAATTTGAAACGGTAAATTAAAGAAATGCTAGGGAAGAAATTAACGATATTACGATATGCTTTCATTCGGAATCTTGCATCGAAGTATCTATTCTTAAATTTGAGAATCAAATCATTATTGCGTTATTCGATGCAAATAGCGCATCAACCAAAACTTGATTTCTTCGCAATATAAGGATCGTAATGAATCGAATTGTTCAGAAACGTGATCGAGAATTGCTAGATGTCGGGTCTAGATCGGGATGCTAGATGTTGGGCAACTTGGCATCTAACTCTGAGGAAATTTAAAGTTGAAATTTATAAATTGATCGAGGAAACTGTACAGAATCCTCGTAATATTTGTATGCAACTTATAAAAAATTTTGAGCAAATCGTATGCTCTGATCTGCTATTCTGCTTCAACTGAATGTATTAATCAGAACTAGCATAAAAACCACTGGATTTAGTATTTTATAAATTCCGTTTTTAATTTTAGAGCAAAATGTTTGGTCTCCGGGGAGCAATGAGGATACCGACATGCATTCTAGTATCAAGATGAGATGCATTAGGCAAGCTACTTCACCATGCGTTATGGACAAGACATGATTGTCCGGATTAACTTGTAGTGATATTGGATATTCTACGCACGATTCAGTATTGCGAGTTAGTCTTTGCGCGGTTATGTGTTTGTAGGCGTGATAATTATGGCCTGGACTGGAAGGGGTTGGCGGTGTGGATATTTCGTATGCTAATTGTGGTAGGTTGGTGTTGGAGGCGTGAGCAATAGCTGTGTGAGTTGTGGTTTTGAGGTTGGTGACGGAGGCGTGGGCAATGCCTGTGTGCTAGCTGTGGTTTTGAGGTTGGTGATGGCGGCGTGGGCAATGGCTGTGTGTGTGTTCTGGTTTTGAGGTTGGTGATGGCGGCGTGGGCAATGGCTGTGTGTGTGTTCTGGTTTTGAGGTTGGTGATGGCGGCGTGGGCAATGGCTGTGTGTGTGTTCTGGTTTTGAGGTTGGTGATGGCGGCGTGGGCAATGGCTGTGTGTGTGTGTTCTGGCTTTGTCGTTGGTGATGGCGGCGTGGGCAATGGCTGTGTGTGTGTGTTCTGGCTTTGACGTTGGTGATGGCGGCGTGGGCAATGGCTGTGTGTGTGTGTGTATATGTGTGCATGCATTGAGGAAATGCAAAATGCTGAAGTAAAGCCGGGCCGCATTTGTGTGTTTTACAAGGATTTGCTCATTCTAATTATTCTCAATTCTTTAATTTCACGTTGGCCATCATTATTTCAGTAGAAAGTAGAGGTATAGGCGGCGATGAGCTTGAAATGTGGCTTTGAAGTAGAACAAGGGAATGCTTAATAGAATGATTTGGAGACTCCGAAAAAAATTTAACATTAAAGCAGGTCTTTCTTGATAATTTTTAAAATCATTTTGAATTTGAATTCCATGAATTTGGAAACTGCATACGTATATCTGACATAATCGTCTTTTTGTTTCGAAGTTTCCACTTTTCATGGCAATAAGCTCGAACCGGATTGAATAACAGATAAAACTATGGTTCTGATGCTATTCATTTTGTGATAATATTTCGGAGAATCGTAATTAGAACTGTGCTCAAACCGACAATTAAAATGCATTGATTTTTATGAATAATCGAAATTCTCCAATGTAAAATAAGAATCGACAAATGGTACTTGAATAACATACTGATGAACAGAATAGATTCGAATTCATATTACAGTGAAATTAGATTTGATTTCCAGAGTCTTTTGTTTACTGCATTTTCTTCAGGATTAAGCTCGATGCAAAAAAAAAATCGACTAGCTCGCTAAAAAAATGTAATTCCTTGAAATGCCTAATATATAAAGTTCTAATATTTTTTTCGAATTATATTTACTTCCCATAGAGTGGCAATAAATTTTTTCGTGTATTGGTAATTAAACAATTTTTTCCCAAAATTTCTACATCTCGTTTTAAAGCTTTCATTTTTTAAATTTCAGCTCGCGGTCCTTTCTATCTTGGACAGTATCAATTCCCTATTCGTGACCTGAAATTATAAAGCATTTCGTTCTTCTAACCACCCCACCCCCAATCTTCAAATTAATATCAATCTGTAATATGAACAGTAATATTGTTCCTTCTATATTTCTTTCCATATATGAATTTATCCCTCTAGTTGACGTTACATCGCACTTCGTACGGGAAAAATTCGTTCAAATCGTGCTTGCGTATCAATTAATCCTAAAGTGATTAGATATTAAGGCGCAATCAAGTATAATTTCTACTGAATAAAGTAACAGTCTATTTGAACAACCACAGGTCCAGAAGCTAGAAATAATTTAGTTTGTTCCATATCAAAATTCAAAAACAGAAGTTTGAATGATCTCGTGTATCGAACGTGGATGAATTCTAATTACCTTCTGCAATTAAATGAAAGGAAGTAATCGGCTAGATCAGGGATAGTAAAAGGTTTTAAAAGTGTAATCAAATTAAGCATTGGGGATATTGTCTTTATATGCAGCTATTTTGAACGCATATGAAAGTAGACAAATTTCGTATTGCATTTCTCTATCCTTTGATGCATAAAAAAAATAACTTATCCTTTTCATTAAGCTTAAACAGTCGGTACAGCTTTAAGGCAAAGGAGGTTGTTCCATTCAAGAGCAAACTTTATTAAAAAAAGTAAGCGCGGGATAATCTTTGTAATTCATCATCTTCCAAAATTTAAATTAAACACTAAACTGCTATCTACCCATTCGTATATTTTTAAACTTTAGGAAAGCTTCTAAGACGCATTGAAATCTGAACATGGTGTCTTGATTGAATACGGAAGAAATAATAAGCTCTGGATATTCTACAAAAGTGACTTTCAAGTGACGAAAGTGCCATAATTATGTGGATTTTACTTGGTTTAGTCTAATGATATAGGAAAGAGCCATTGCGATTGGTTTCTTGTGCCGTTTCTGAAAATATGCAAAATTAATATTTATTTTGATAAGTTTCTAGGGTTAAAATAACCTTGGAGATCTTTAAACTGCCTCACTCATACCAGGAAGTTTGAAAAATCTGAATCCAAAACACTAATTTAAAAGAAATGCAACCTCACAGAAATTAGCAACGAAATAAATTCTGCAGTTATTAGAGCAGCTCTCTGTAGACTCATCGGATGTTTGTTGGAGCAATGAAACACCGCCTTTCCCCGGATGTGGAATGACTGCCTTCTCAACTCTTGGCAAAGATTGTGTTGATAGCAGCCATCTGGATGGCCAGGCGACTTCCACTCGGTTCCGTACAGAAGTAATATCGGTAAGTTACATTATTACAATTGTAATAATGAAATGAAGATTGGATGCAATGTTTTATCAATGGTAATTAGAGCTATAAAATTGTACTCTATTTCATTCGTTTTTCATAGGGTGGACGACTTACCTGTGTCCATGCCGTTTGTTTGACAAAGGCACGACGTCAATCACCAGTACTGCTTACTCAGTTCCATGTACTTGCTATCCATCTGCGCCAATGCTGGATGCGAGGAAGTATCTTACTGACATCAAAATACAAGGAATTCAAGGGCACAGTAAGTTTGCAAATTATAATAAAACTAACAAAGCGACATGGCGTTTGGAAACAAATGGTATTCGATTCGTCTCGAAAGTAAGCTTTCTGGAAACTGCAAAGAGAAGTGAAATATAATTTCCGGGAAACATTTATTGAAATATGTGTAACCTTTTGAATTACCACCAACGTAAGAACAACCGGTATTGAAATATGTTAAACTATGATGGTTATTTGCATGTCATCACTTGCATAGTACATGACCAGGAACTCGCAAATCATTTATTCCAACACGTCCTATAACGGGACAAAAAAATGATTCAAGATTGTGTCTATATGGACTGAGGGAAACTTACTTTCCAGAATGAATCAATGTTTTTAAAATGTTTTATGAATTTAAAAAATCGATGCTTTTCGATCCTTCATAAATTGTAGTTAAGCAACATGCTTTTTGGTAAGATCCACAAATTCGTTTTAATATTTTCCAGCATCTAAATAAGACATTACATAAAATTTAAAATGCAACCATCCAAAATTAAAATTGAATGTTCCTTAAATTTAAATTTCGTATAATTTACCTCGAAGTATTTTGTGGTCGTTTTAAAGAGTATTCTAGCTTTTAGAGAATGAACTTATTTTTATATTAAGTATAAGCAGCAATTATGCTTAATGGGAAATTAACAAATTAGATACAAGACTAATTTTCCTATATACGTTTTATAGCTCTTGGAAAAGATTTGGAAGAATTTTTTAAAACCAAATATTTAGATAAATTGTTTAACAAATGCATTTCAAATATTGCTAATAGCTTAATTTTTTAAAAGGAAAAAATGCTCCTGTGAGCTTTAAGATGTCCCGATTAAAACGGGAAACCCTAATTTTTGAAGTTGCAAGCAAATACTTATCAGATTTTAGAATTTTTGATGTAGATAAAAGAGCAAAAGTAAAATGCATATATTTTTTCATTGTATAGTATTCTTGATTTCCTATCGAATCATTATTACTTTCAGATGTTGAAAAGTTTTGAGGTAAGTGATAACGGCGCAATAGCTTCAACAAGCTCATCTTAGAATTCGGATCCTATGGAATCCGACTAACAGACCAAAGATTTATTGGATTTATAAAGCCTAAAATATTAGACTAAGCTTAATGTATCAACTTTGTACAAAAAAAAATTACCGGAATTTTAAAAATTATCTGCACAGTAGCTTGAAAGGGAAAGAAATATTTAATACTTGCATATTCCAGGGAAGTCTTCTAAGTGGCGAGTCTGAATTGCGTTGACTTCTCGTAGTCTGAGGTAGGGGGAAAAACCATGGTCACTACTTCTTACGCTGTTTTAAAGAGATGAACAGAAAAAACGAATGAGAATTTCAGATTTTAGAGTAATAATAGCAAGAACTTAATATAAATTTAACTTATACATGAATATATTCTGACAAAATTCTTCGTGTTCACTCATGATGGAACGTCTTATGAATCGAAAAAGAGGCGGTCTCCTCCAATTGATATTAGAGCAGCGCATTCTACAAAGAATACATTGGAGGCCATTTAATTGAACAACGGCTTAATATCACTCAACTGTGCAGTGAATACCATTTCGGCTGCAGCCCCAAATTCTAAATACGGGAGATGTCTGGATTGGTGGAAAAATTGTACTGAATCGATATCGGTAAGTTGATAGAATTATAATTGTCAAATCGAATTGAAAACTGTATCCAGACACTTTTGATTATGAAATAATTAGACCTATAAAATACTCTCATTTCATTAGATATTCATAGATCAGACAACTTACGACAATTTTGAATGCATTTTTTTCTTGGATAAAAGTGTGCTGCCACCATCAGAAATACGACTTTCTCGGTTCCAGATACAAGACGTCAATACTCGCCAATTTCCTCAAGGTAATTTGAAGTATCAAATTCTCATGGTAAGTTCTTGAATCATTATAATAAATTTATCAGAATAGCATGATATTCAGAAACTATTTTGTTTGGACCCTCTAGAAAGTATCCCGAAGGCACTTAAAGTACATAAACCATAGATTCTTGGAAACATTGAAGTTTTAGCTGTCTCTAAATATAAGAACCTAATTATTCATGTTAAACTGGGAGATCAATTTCTGTAAATAGATGTAGAAGTAATTCATTGTCCAAGAATGGAGTTGGCGTATGTATGCTTGCTTGTTAATAGGGAAATGTATCGTCAAACCTTTTCAGACATGTGCCTATGAAAGATAAGCAGAAAATGTTTCTGCATAATTTTGTCATTTCTCTGCTAAAGTTACTTCTGATGCCAAACCAAACATTAGTTTATTTAAAATTTCCAATCCTTCATTAATTGCAGTTACCAGCATAAAATAATCAGTAAGGCGAACTCATTTGATTTTGAGGTATATAAACGGCAATCTAGGAAATTCATTTGCAATCTCTACAAAAAGGATTGTGCTCACTTTCTGAACATCCTGCTTTTCTTTTTTACTCCGCCATGCAAGGATGCGTTCATTTTCAGCGCTTTTTATAGCGGTTCTGTGAAAATTTCGAGAGCCTGGCGAAATCTACCATATTCTGAAATGTAAACAATGACTATCAAACGCTATTAGACCATTTTTTTCCCATTTCTGACTTTCATAGAGAATAAAAAACGCACATGTCTCGGAAGATGCTGGAATAATTTAAAAAAAATACTTATTTCAAAATTGTCTTTAAATAGATACATTTTCATAATGCGAACAGTTGGTGAAAAAAAAATCCTAGACGTAGATTCCGCTTCTATTGGTAGCAAATAAACAAAATTTTTTCAGATTATTGAATTGTTGAAGTGGATTATAGATCAAAATTTAGTCTTTTATATTCTGGCATATAATGGCATTCTCGATAGTTTGATTAAATGTATTAATTTAATCTTTTCAGATATCTACACGTTTTTAACCCAAGATATCACGCCCCAAGATACCATTTGGAGTCTTCAGCCTTAAAATTCGGAGCCTTTTCAACGGAACTATGAATGGAGATCCGATTTATGTAGTTGAGGTTGTAAAATTCATTTTGGCTTCGCCGAACTTTATACTCGTGCCAAAAAATGAATACATAAATGGTCTGCATAGTAGAAATGTTGACTACATACACAATCACATTACTTAAGGATATCAATACATCTTTGAAATATTTTATTCTATTCTAAGAGTAAGATACTGAATATTCATATATTTTTTTTCGAACTTTGCGAAGCTTGAAGTGTGCAAAATATCATTCAAAACAAGTGTTTGGCAATTCAATCAATATTTCATCTTAAAATTATCTGGAAACTTTATGTTTGGGAAATAAGTATTTTAAAAACCATCTACATTATTGAATGGTTTAATTTTATGTAAAATTTATGTATGTATTTATTTATGTAAAAATGTATTTAGTTTTGCAAGTAATCTAAACCAACATTCCAACAAAACAATGTTTAATTTACATTTGAGATCAAATTCGCTTTAAAATTTCTGTACGGTTATTAATATCTTATCAGCTAGTTGAAAAACGGAGCTCTCATTGACCCAGCAATGCAGTCGGGAATCGCAGTTGTTATTATGAAATAAAAAAACCAATTTCATTTGCCTAGTGCATTACTTCATTGGGAGTGGAAAGATTCTTATCGCCATTAGATGATTTGTCAAGATTATTTTTAATCGCTGATTGCCATAGCCAAATAAAAAAAAATGTAAATATTTTTTGTAAACGGATCTATTTTTTATTTTACCTACATATTTTTCAAAATTAGTCTTTTGATTTCATTTTGTACTGAATGTCAATGCTCGTGAAAACAATTTCACGATCTTGTTCATTTCGTTTTGCAATTATAATATTAGTTATCAAATAATTCAATGTTATGACTATGTATATGATTCTAGTATATTAAGGCATTTTGCATTTCATGATCCTGATATTCGCCTTTCAAATATTTGTTTTAAATGTGCAAAATTATTTTATGCTTAATACCATATGTATATTGTTTTATGCTGAATTTCAATTATGTTTTCCAAGATATCTAAATTTAAAAAAAATTGATCTCAAAGTAAACTCTGAAGTTATGAAATTTGCTATAATAACCGTCATATGCCTGTTCGGCTAATTTAATATACATATACGAATAGTAACAATTGTCAAGAAAATTATCTATTGTTTATGGAGGATAAATCAAAGCGTACTGTTGACATGCATGTTTTTCTTGCATTATTGAAAATACTTTCGAAATTTCAAACAAAAATTAATCATAAATCGTGTATTTACGCACATGAAACGGTTTTGTGTTTTGAAGAGACGTTTTATGGTATTATAAATTTGATAATACTTAACTTTTGAAACTACAAATATTCTAAAATTGTTTATTTTATAAACTTTCAGTTTCTTTTCATTTCATACGTGAATTTTATTATGCATCGCATTGTTTCTGAATCAAAATTTAAACGTAATGTCAATGGTTTGAAATGTTGGAGATTTAAATTAATATTTTTTTCCCTTAGCCTGTGTAGATAAATTAAATCTGTTCGCTGCATCCATTTGCAATTGATTTTTGAATTAACATTTTATTTATGTTAAATTTAAAATAAAATAGTAATAGTTAAGATTAATAGTAAACTTAAAATTCTAAATCTCACTATTTGGACTTTTAATTTCATGTAAATTTTGCATCCGCGGATAAAGCATATTTTGATTGGCTCGGCCGGCCAGCTAATCAAAATATCCTTTGATTCTCGGAAAGCATTTGATCATCGTGCCTGATCACCACGGTGATCAGTATGCTTTTAGAGAAAATACGATGTTCTATAATTAGTATAAAATAATATGTATAAAATTCTACTCGAATATAATGTCTCTTTGGTTGAAGGAAAGTGAATGGATGCGATGAATGTTAAATAATCTAAATGTAGAGCAAATCGCTTTTTTTTTTCAATAACATGAGAAAGTCTAGGGTTCTGAACTATCAACTTTTCAGTAATAAAATTTGTTAAATTCTTTTAATTTAATAGAATATTATGTCTTACATTAAATAAAATATTATGTCATGCATTAAAATAAAATTTTTACAATTAATTTTCAATTGAAATTCTTCCAAATACATTAACTTTTATAAATGTGTTTTTCCCTAGTTATAGCAATTCATACTGCATAAAATAATCCAACTCAAGTATGTTAATTTAATGTTAAACGAATGTTTTACTTTTGAAACAGAATTCTTAAGCTAATTTATGTAATAAGCCTTTGTTGTGTTGATACCTGTACTGGAATCTTCATGCATTTATATTGTAATTTCTTATGTTGTAATGATCTTGCAAATGACCTGTACTCGTATATCAAACAGGCAAATAAAATTTTATGTACTTTGAATTCAATTTCGTATTTAATTTCTGACTATTATTTACTCCTGACAGAAATTATTCCATGGGAGACGTCTCGGGGAAATTATAAATTCAGTTTACGAATTTATTAGTTTAAGAGGGTACATACATCTAAGTCGTTAGAAGAATATTGAATCGACTCGGGTGAAAAAGTAGAAATGCATAAGATGAATTAATAGTTATTTGTTTATATCCTTTAGCTAAAATCCTTTTATTAATCTTAAAAATTATTAGAATTTATTAATTGACAAGTGTAGATATGAAAGATTAGAAAGCTGGTCATGCTTTAGAAATATAGTACAATTTGGTGAATTCCAGTTTTTCTCTGGTTCTTTTTAAAATTGTTTTTCATGGTAATTTCAATGTCTTTTTAATTGGAATTTATCTTCATCCAAATTTAAAGTCACATTAACTTTTATATTCCTCACCTGTCGCAAGTGGATAAATTTGGAAGGTTCTTTATTCGCGAAATGGATTTTTGTGAATAAAACGCAACATTTTGAGAAAAATGGTGAATGAATGTTGCAATAACCTAATGTTGATGGCTTCATTTTCTTTTTCGGCAACGAAAATGAAATTTTTTAGCAGCTGATTATTCAGAATTATTAGGTATTAAATTTAGAAACGCATTTTCTTTAATATTAAATACAATATTTAATTTTCCTTTATTCGAATTTGTATTATACAATTGAAAACAATCATTGAAATTATAATTAAAAATTCGCTATACAAGTTATGCAGTAATTTATTTAAATGTATGCAACTATTAAGAATTCATTAATAAAATTCGGAACTGAAGAGTCGGATTATTTTTTAAAAGCTTTGAATGAATTCTTATTGAGCATTTTGCATAAAATTGCCAAACCCAATTTACTTTGATACCTGTTATAAATTCTTATTTCAAATGCATCTTATTCTACATTTTATATTGTAATCTTGTAAACAATCTGTTTTAGTATAGCTAACTTGCAAATAAAATCTATGTATTTCTAATTCAATTTTTAATTACCAAATATTCTCTTTCAGATATTTGAGTCTTGATAGTTAAATATTTTCTAGAAACTACACTGCTACCATATTCGTAGTCTAAATTTAAGACGATACATACATCTTCATCGTCTGAGAACTATTGAATTGATATAAAAGTGAATTCTTAAGATGAATTATTAATTTCTATCGTTTGCTTAATCGTTTCTTAGTTTCAGCTTAAATATAAATCGATAGCCAATTCAGCTTAAATGTAAATCAATCTTTACCTAAACTATTTTTATTTATCTAAATATCATTAGAATTTATTTGCTAGTTCATTGATCGAGTATAACATGACATTAGAAATGTCAATTAATTTCGCTGTTCTAATGATAGCATATGTATAAAAATATTAGCTGAGCTGTTCATGCTTTAGAAATACAGAAAAATGTGGAGGATTCGAATTTTTCTTCATTTTTGAAATTTCTCTTTGAATTCGAATTGGAGATTTTAAAATTTATTAATTTTTTTTATAATTATTGACTGTTTTACCTTTTCCTTTATATACTTCATGATCACGAGTAAATTTTTGAGGCCCTTTACTTCTAAAAAAATAGTAATAATTTTTTTAAATTTTCGATTGAGTTGGATATGAATTGTATAGTTGAAGTTTCGTTGCACTATTCCTCATTTTCCACCTTAAAATTTATCTAAAAAATAAGTTCACATTTTTTTACTAGCACATTATTAAAATAATTTATTAAATATATACAGATGTATTGCCATTTTTGATTTTAAAATCGTATTTGTACCTGGCTATGTTGATTTTTATACTATTTTCTTCATTTATATATTGTGGATGATTAGAATTCTGCATTAAAAATTCGCCCCCCCTTCTCTGATCTGCGAATTATTAAATTTTACTATATGAAGTTGTTCTATTCTTCGTTGCCAAATTTTATAATGTATTTAAATCCTAATCAAAATATTTAAATATTTATCAAATATTTGGAATTTTCCTTCTTCCAATAAAATACCATGACTTTAACCAGGAATCGAAAGGCTATCTCTAGGTTTATATCCACACTGAAACAGCCATAAAATGTCGTCATGAAATAAATTTAGCTTCTAGATTTCTGAATGTTGGAGATTTATGCAGTAAATATTGCAAAATATCAAAAGAATTTATTTTATACACCAACATGCTTCAAAAATATCACTGTAAATTAAAAAGAACAGAAAAGAAAGCAAAGTATATCCAGATGGTTCTCAATCGTGATTGTATGACGTAAATGTAAATTTGGGTAAACGCACACATGTGTAAAAGAATTTTACGCATGCGCAGTCTTAAATGTACATAACGGGAGATTTTATTTAAACAGAGGACAAAGAGGAGAATGAGCATTGATATCTAATACTAAGAAATTTTCTGATTTGTATGTTTATACTTAATATTTTTCTATAAAAATAAATGTTTAATTTTCATTAGTAATAATTACTAAAACGCCTTTATCCAAAAGTAATTTAGAAAATAAAATCTTCTAAAAGTTTAGAAGCACTTGAAATTGTATTTATGACAAATTTAGTTTGTTAGAAAGAAAATTTGAAATGTGAATTCGATTTCATAACTATAATACCGAACATGGAATTTATAAAATTAGGTACCAATGTATTCTACATGTTTAACGAATGCTTGAATAAGCTCTTTTAGTGTACTTAAAAAAAATTACAGTATCACATTTATTTTTTCATTAATTGCAGTTGATGAGATTTTATTAGTGAAATAATGGCAGCCTAATAAATTAAATATAAAAAAACCAGCATATTTTACTGTTAAATAAACCTAATGTACAGTCGCGGAAAAAAAAATTGCCATCCAGATTTATTTTGGAATCAATCGTCCAATGTGAAAAAGAGAAACTGTTTTAAAGGTAGTAATGAATGGTAAAGGATGCCGTGGCTAAGATTTTCGCAGGGGCTCATCTACTTATATAGATTTCTTGTACAATTTTAAATATTTAAAATAACAAGGGGAAAAAGTGAACTAGGCATTCAGTCTAAACCACTGGTTCGATTTCGCCAGTTTCTATTTCACATGAAAAGTCATGATCCTTAGATAAGTTATCAATAATGCTTCTTTCCCTCAACTTCTCCCATTTCGAAAGTTATAGAATAATAAAGCTATAACGCAGCCCATCGATTATGTCCGTTTCAACCTGATAAATCTGACTGATTAATGTCAGTTTTATTCGACAAATAATTTCGTCACTTCGAATGCATGTATAGCTAATAAATTAATATACCCTGTTTATTGTGCAGGAATGCTTTAAAATACTGACTTGTAAAATGCAATTGGCATGGCTAAATTATTATTATTTGTAGGGTGCCTGGGAGTACTCTCTCCACTTAAGGATAATGCACATTACATTGATAAAATTCTACTCTTTATTTAAGTATCTTTATTTGAAAACGGGAACTTAAAAGTGGGTGCAATTCAATCCTAAAGTTGCATATCATTGTAGTGTGGTTGGCAATCTTTTAGTGTTCGACAGTTATAGATTCATATGTGTCTGATGAAATTGATCTTGCACCTTTAACACCTTCCATTCTTGGCTGCGGTGGCCCTGTGGTAAGGTCTCGGCATTGGAACCGAAAAGTTTTAGGTTCCAGACGCGATTCCGTCGAAGAATCGTCATGTAAGCGGGTCTGGTGCATGTTAAATCCGTCGGCGCTATATGTCTTCCCGCTGGTTTTGTATAGAAGCTTGGAAAGGGGGTACCAGGTCAGGTGTCGTCGTCGTCGCCATCTGACCGTGGTTCAAAGTTACGAGTTTCGTCCTAAAATAGCCCTAGTGTTGCTTTTAAACGGGTCGTTAATATAACTAAACTAAACCAAATTTGTATGGTTGTGTGAACGGCTGCCACCGAAGGTGGCTATTTTCTTTTAAGCGATTAACATAAAAAAATATTGATTTGTCTTTTATTTAACTGAAAAGGATTCATTTTGAGAAGTAATCATTTACATTAATTATCGAATTCTGGGGCTACAGTCCTATTTTTCTTTTCTGCTAGAATCGGAACTGCCAATAATCGGAACTGAAGAATGTCTTTTTTCCCCAAAATTTCCAAAAGTGTCATCGTTGCTCAAATCGGGCACTTCCCTTTTGAGAGCCGAGTACTTCCATTTCATTCATTCATTTAACATTAAATCCCTTAAATTAGTGAGAATAATATCAGAATTTTTTTAAATAGTAGAAACAATCTAAATGTAGTAAGTTACAATTGACAATTTAATATTTAAGTAAAAAAAATCTTTGATTGTTTTTTGTTTAGTTTCCTCCAAATTTAAATCTTGAGAAAAGCCCTTTGTAGGTTTAGTTTAGTTATATTAATGTCCCGTTTTAGAGTAACATTAGGGCTATTTTGAGATGAACCTCGTAATTTTGAACCACAGTCAGATAGCGACGACGACACCTGAGCTGGCATCCCCTCTACAAATTTTCACATCACACCGGTCCAGTTTACCAACAGTCGTTAAACTGGACAGGCGTCATAATCAAGAGAGGGTCAAGGGGGAGAAGTGTGCCCTGTGTGAAGATTCGCCGGTGGTTGGAAGACGACTGAATGCATTGCCATTTTTTAGTGTGAAGCTTTTCCATCGTCAATTTTTTGGGGTATTTTTTATTATCAAATATTTGAAATTTATTTTATAATATAATTTAGTAAAAAAATTATTTTAAGTTTTATATTTGATTTACAAATTATTTAAATCAATAAAATAAAAACTGGCATTAATATCAATTTCAAAAACTTCTTTATTTTTCATCTAATTTTCAATAAATTTTTAGAATATTAATTCATTTTTTTGTTAAAATTTAATAAGACGTCATATTTTAGTATATAATTTGTTTACATAGTAATATATGACATGCATAGTATATAGATTAATGCAATTAAAATATATTTTACATAGTATAGATGTCAATGCAATTCAGTAATAGACGAAATAATGTTTTAAATTTTCATTTAATACCGAAATAAAAATATCCGTTGAATAAAAAAATAATTTTTAACAATCAGCTAAGAACTTTTTTTAATTATCATCTTCAGTATTCCATTTTTTTTTTAAATATAAACTGCTATGATCATTGAATTTTTGAATATAAAATATTTTGAATTTTCGATCGTAATGCAAAGGGTTTTTTTTAGATCTTTAATTAAATTTTTAAAGTAGTTTTAATATTTTGTTTCCAAAAACTTACGAATTCTTGCTTTTGCTTAAATCTTTGTAAAAGAATGCGAGATAAATAAACATTCCAAAAATATCTTTATTTTGCAACTCATTTTTACTAATCTTTTAATATTTTTGCCAAACTTAGATACTATAATACGTCAAACATTATATATTTCATCTATCAAAGCAATTCAATAAATGAGAACATGTTTTTAAAACTTCATTTAATACTGACGTACAAAAAGTTGCTCAGTAAAATCTGGGAAAAAAATTACTCAGTGAAATATATTTTGCAAATACATTCCATCAATTTTCAGCCTAAACATTTTACTTTGGTCTACCATAAATATTACATTTTTAGTATAAACCATCATACTAAATTTTTCAAGCTGAATTTCTGATTTTGAAATGTTATTTTAATTTTTCTATAGTATTATTAAGACAAAATCTTATTAAAATGAAATAAAATGAATTTTTGGACGAAAGTTCCGAGTTAAGTTTCCACAAATTTACGCATGAGTGAATCACGCGTGAATTTTTAGTAAATCCTTTTTTGATTATTGAAATAAAGTTGGGACAAATGTCTAAAGACAAAAAAAAATCCTTATTTTTCATCTTATTTTTATTAAACTTTTAAAATGATATTAAAATAATCGTTTGTCAATCGTAGACAATATGCCATATATTACTGCTTAATTTTTTTGCACATTAAAATAATTCAGAAAATAGACGAGATGGCTTTAAAACTTCATTTTACAATGAAACGAGAAAAATAAATGAAATTTGAAAAAATGTTTCAAATGATCATCTAAAACATTTTTTGACCAACCATCATCTTCGCTTGACAGATAATTGTCGCTTTCATCAGAAGGGTAAAATTGTTTTAATTTCTTCATCAGTGAATTCAAGTTTACTTTTACCCATAAGGAATAAATAATAAGTATTCAAATAAAAAAAATTATCTTGATAATACAAAAACCGAGTCACAGTACGTAAAATAAAGAGTAGAAATTCGCCATTGAAGAGAAATTTTCTGAATAGCATTCGTAAAAGGAACTCGGCATTTATATAACTTATCTCACTCTATGAAGGAGGAAAAAAACTTCCAATCTTTTTGGGGTCTTTTAGTGCTATTTGAAAGCCATAGTTTGTATTCGGCATCAAAAATTCCGACTGTTCTTTGATGATAGAATAAGACGATGAGAATATAGAACGACTTCCCTCCACAGTAATAAGAGTCGCTACCTATTTTGTGAGAAAATTGCCATGTGAATAGGCCGCAGTGTCAATGCAATAGTTTGTCTTTATATCATTACAACAGTCTTAATACTAAAAAGAGCTTCTGATGCTTATCCGAAAAATAAACAACGTGTTGCTATCCTTATATTCATTGTTAACAGAGAACTTCAGTGGAAAATTTCTTATATAAATGTTATAAAGTCTGTTCAATTTTGCGATAACAACACGTGGAAATAGAAACTTACAAATCAAAACACTAGAAATCGAAATCGAAATAAAAATTACAAAATAAAATCAAAGCACAAAATATGTGCAATCAACCTATGTATTGAACCCCCCCCCCAAATCTACCACCTTAAGGCGCAGCTGAATCTTCTGTGAAAAAGTCGCGATCGTCAGAGATGACACGGACCTCCTAGTGTGCTTAAAACAGTAGCCTATTTTAATACCCACCTTCCCTATAACAGAATCAGGCGCCTGAAACCGACTCACTTGGACGTTAAAGGAAAATTCTCGAAGCGCCCCAAACCACCCGGCTGGAAGTGATAGGGTTAAGTTTCGATAGTCAAAAAAAAAAAAAAATATATATATATTTAGCCTGATCAGTCGATCATTTTCTATAAAATATAATTCAAACTAAAAATAAGAATGTCATGAATTTTTTTCATATGTATATAAATATAAACACTATACGAAATTTATTAGAAAAATTATTATAATTAAGTTAATGGAATAAATTTTTATTGAAAAAAAAACCCAGCAAATTTGGAATTTGTTTTGAAAACAGAGAATAGGATGCCCCATATTTACAGAAAATATATGCTTTATGATTATATTTAAAGCTCAGAAACACAATTATAATTGTTAGTATTTAATTGTATTTCCATTATCTTTAATCATTTCAGATACGCAGTTTTTCACCAAAAATACTAAGTTTTACGTTACCTCTCGAAACATTTCATACTATGTTTGCTTATTTTAAGTCCCCTCTGTTCAAGTCCCCACACGTGATCATTAAGTCTGGACTAAGCGATGACCAGTTCATGACATTGATTTTATTCATGCTGTCGAATAAAACCATGAATAGGCGTCCTACCTTGTTGAAATACACAGTTGGGTTCTTCCAGCAAATCCTATAGTGGAATAAATATGGTTCTCTAGTATTTGGTTATAGCCCTGGGAGTTTATTTTCTAGATACGAATTATCAAAAATGTTGGGTCATTTAATCTAAAACCACCCCAATTTCTCCCCCTTGCATTTTACTAAAAAATTTCTTGATTCATTTCTTAAAACAAGGGAGTAAAATTTATATCCATATGGTCCATCGAAGTTGCACTTTTTCTTGTCACTAAATATTATTGATAGCTCTTTATCATCATAAGACATAATTTTCTTCGGTCAGTTTAAATGTCCAGGTTTGTAGTGTACTTTTAAGCATTGTTTCTTTAATATTTTCTTGAAAGTTATTCGTTTAGTTTCAATATTTTTCTATGAATATTATTTTTTGACGCTCCAAATTTTGATGCATTTGTCGCAATGACATATTTTTTTCTTGATGCCATGCTTAAAATGATTCGCATTGATTTTAATCTTTATCGACAAGGTCCTTTTTTTTACTAGACCACTTGTCGCCATTATGCAAAATTCTATAAACATTTTTAAAAAAAATCTCTTTAAAACTTTGGATATATCTTTTGTATGATTACCTTCAAATTTTAAATCTGTGATGAATAGCATATAAGCCAGTAACAGCGCTTCTACCTGAATCGCTGTTTTCGTAAAATGGTTTAGTTATTGGATTGCTAACCACAAGATCCCAGGTTCTATCCTAGCGTATTCACCCGCACTTCATTGGTGACCTCGGACAATGAACCTTCAACCTTCGTACAGCTGTTGTGGCGCCATCTACCCTCAACTAAAGTCCTCAGACTTACTTGACGCAGCAAACTAAAGTCGTTAGACTCACGTGACGCAGCAACCCAAAGACGTCAGACACACTTGGCGCGTCAGCACCCACAAACGCTCGCCATAATAACGCTTGGCGCTAATCAACTAGGGTACAGCCCCATTTAGACAACAGCTAATAACTCAATACATCACCACTCAACAACCATATCGTTCGTCTCCCCTTCGACTGACTGGAGGGAGAGTACTGTGGTGAATAGCATATAAGCCAGTAACAGCGCTTCTACCCGAACAGCTGTATTGGTATAATAGTTTAGTTACTGGATTGCTAACCACAAGGCCCCAGGTTCTATCCTAGCGCATTCACCCGCACTTCAAATCCAAAACTTTGATGATCTCCTTTTTTGAAATATTTTTACTTCTAGATATTCTGTAGCATTTATAAAAACATTGATATGTTAGTTGGAAACAAATTATTCTAACCAAAAAAAAAATGTCTTTAAAACATAAAATAAATACTTTCAAAAAATATAAAAAATAAGCATCTATTAAAAGAAATATTTAGCTAATATACTTTTAAGTCAAGTCAGACAATGTCTATATTTATGGGACAAGCAATTTTTTTTAATACATAGTTTTTACTTATTTTCTAATTCAGATATATTTTTAATTGAATGCATCAATTAAAAATATATCTGAACCATTTCTGAAAATACACAAAAGGTACTTTAGCTTTGGACGTCATTTTTATTTCGAGTGTATATTTTTAAGACCGAGTGTAATAGGCAGCTTGATTTCCTTATTGTACATGTTTCATTAAAAGATCTCTTTATTATTATTTGTATTCATCTCTTGACCAACAATAATGCATTCTTTCACACCTGGAGAAACGGGATTCTGAATTCTCATACAATATTGCTTATGACTTAACGATACAGATTACAGAATATCGATTTCACACTTGTTATAGTCAGAAATAGATATGGATATGGAAACCAAAATAAAAAAACCACATTGATGTTTCTGCGTTAGTATTAGCTGGCATACATTAAGCCTTTTACAAAAACAAGCAGGAGTAAACTCCACAAAACTTTCTCGCGTATTCTCGTCATGCCAGAGAATGTCTTACAGGGCATTGGCGTACAATAGTTACGGAATATTAACATTCGGCGCCAATTTAGCATTTTTAATGAATCTATACAGCCATCTCAAACGAGATATTTGGCGATCAATCCCTGGCATGCGGTTAATAGTATCCGAAAATCGAATTTGCGTTTTACACACGTTTTTTTTTTTTTTTCAAACGATTGAAACAAAAATTTGACACAAAATTGCATTTGTAGTCAAAAATCCCATACCAAATTTGATATATTGTAGTCACTGTGTTTTTAGGTTATAATATTTACAAATTTCTGAAAATGCAGACCGAAAGACAATCAACCCGTAGTTGGATTTGGATGAAAATTTAAAAAGTGCTTATACTGTAAATGTTAAATCTCTGTACCGAATTTTATCTATCTAGATCATTTCGTTTTGCAGTTATACTGTATTCGAACAGCCGAATAGACAGACTTCCTCTGATCAGATTTTACTCAAAATTTGATAGAACTCTACAAATCTGATGTGAAGACCAAATTTCAACCGTCTAGATCAAAGCGCTTTAGAGTTATTTTTTTCACAGACAGACAGAGGACATTTTCCAAAAATGTGTATTTCGAACTCAGGGAAGTCTAAAATGTGAAAAATTGTCAAAAGATTGAATTCGAATTTTTTTGACGATTACTGTACTTTCTCCATACAATGTATACAAGAAAGTGAGAAAATAATGCGTATTTCTCCCGAATTAGATGTTCCAAAAATTTACAAGAAAGTAAAGAAAATCAAGTCCCTGATTGAATTAATAAAAGAGAAGAAATTCTTTTTGGAAGAGGAGCAATTTCTAAGTTCGGGAGAGATTACCTGTATTGATATGGTAGGAAGAAAACAAGCAGCATTTTCATGAAACAATCTGCATTCATATTAGCCAGACAAAGAAATTTTTTATAAAGTGGCAAAAGAATTGAATATTGGTACAAGAAGAACTGTTTTATATATATTTGAAGGAAGTGAAAGAAAATCAGTCGTTAGAAGAAAGAAAAATATTACGATCAGTCAACTTAGACATGACTCCGGTTTAAATAGTGAACTTTCTACAATTTCTTGATGGATAAATATTATTGATGATGTATTTTAAGCCGGATTAGCCGAGCGCCAACAGATTGCCTTTCTACAAAAATGTTGTTCAATTTGCAGCTCAAGGTCAAGAAGGAAGGAAAGGAAATTCAGAGAAGGGTGCCGATATTTTATGCTAAGATAGGGATGATGTGTCCATGAGAATCGGATTTTATTATGATAAATATATATCGTAATTATATACTCAGTCCAATAAAATTTTGCGAAAAAATATAATAAAATGAAATTTTGCATTCTATTTTTTTATTCAATTTGAGACATTTTTTTTTAAATCTCTGATTGTCGTAAAACTGACTATATGCAAAACGGACCATCTCCAAAGCAAAATATGGAATAACACCCCCCTCCCCTTCTTCGTGCCTCCAAACTACAAAATAAATTGCCCAAATACTGCGAATATCATGCAGTCTTTTTATAAATCTCATTTCCATTTGGAATTGGTTTGATATCCGGTTTATTTTGGTATAAGATACAGATTCTACTATATCAAGTATAAAATGTAACTAATATTCAATTGTACTTGATATTTTTATATAATACTTTTTTTTACTTTATACAATTTTTTAAAGGACAGCTGTATAAAAAAAACTCTAGTTAAAGAATTTTTTCGGTTGAAGTTTTTTAACAATTTTTTATGCCTGCTTGATAAGATTTTATGGAAACGGTTAGTAAAATGGTAGGTAATACAACATTACAAATATGATTTATTTTATTGATTACCTGTCTAACGGTGGATAATAGCACTTGACTGACTGCTTTGATTAATGAAATGCTTTTTTTTTTGCCAAAATATATAAATAATATCGAGGCTTTAAAAATTATCATGCTAAAATAATTCTATAATAGAAAAATGAGGATATAATACGTTCAACGAAACGGAAGTTAAACTAGAATATGTCAGATTTGGAATTTTTAGGAAGTATATATGAGCATATGTAATCCAAATTAGGACACATTTTGAAATTATCCTCTTGGAAAAAAATCCATCTGAATTTTTTTTTTTTTTTTTTTTTTTTGCAAAGTGTGTGTTTCTGAAAACACTATGAGCAAAAATGCTACAAGTCAACCAAACAAAATTCTTTTATATTGCTTTTAAACATAAATGACAGATTTTTCAGCAAATGTTGATTTAAATTCGTTAAAAAAAATCCGCAAACTTGTAGGTCAGTGCGATATTCTTATCGCAGCAAGTTGAATAAATAAAACTCGTCACGTACATGATCTGTGATTGCGAGATCTGCAATATTTTCTACATTATGACAAAGAAAAAAAAAATTATCATTCTACTTCTAATGAAACTTACAATTTCACACCCATATGGCTCTTTTTTTCTAATTGAAATTTTTTTCTTTTCTATTGAAATTTCTTCAAAATAAAATTCTTTTTTTTTCTGCTAAAGTAGATATTATAAGATGGGAAAGATTTAATTTATATCGACTTCTAACTATGGAATTTTCAAAGTTAAATATCATTCAGTATTGTAGTTCTGATAATTAAACAATACCACTAAGATTTATATTAATAAAAAATATTTCTTAATTTTTGATGCCGACATATATTAATTCTTATAAAATAATATTCCCCACGACAGTATTACTAAGGCCCGACTACAATACCAATTTTGCTGCTTTTGTTTTATATAAAATCTTATGACCTTTAGATGTATCATCAATGGTCGTTTGTCTTTACACTCTTCAGTTTCATGAGAAATCTCGAAAACGGTTTTTCTCTATGGAGAAAAGCCTCGCTAGAATCCTCTACCTCCCACCACCTCTACCGATTTCATTGATTTTTATTTTATAGAAAGTTTATGACTTCTAGATATGTCATTAATAATCACCGACTCTTACCGCCTTACATTTTCGTCAGATATATCAAAATGTAACAGAGTTTCTAATCTCAACATTTGTATCTAATTTACTATTTTGTATACATTATTAGTCAGTCGGGAGATTCTCTCTTTAAAGTCCAATTTAAGATAAGGTGTTATACATTAAAGTTGACTGACATTATTAAATTAGTACTATTAATAGAATGTTTGAATTGTTTGTCGTCAAATAGGTTGATATAGAATTATTTTGTTCAATAAATTTTATACTTCAGTTAAATATGTTCAATAAATCAGTAATTAAGTAAACAATTTATTAGAATCAAAACATTTCTAAACAGAATGACCGAGGATATGCGCATTATATAATTATAATCTGTTAAACTTTATTTAAGATTTTATTATTAACTAGCCGCCTTTGGCGACCAGCCAGTTGGCCAATATTAATTTCGTTAAAATTATAATAATTAAATATTTTATGCAATTTCTATAATAGCTTCTTCATCAAAATATTTTAAAACTTCAAACTTTGTTAGTCATATAATTCACTCATAATATTATAAAGGCCTTCAGTCATAACGTAATCTATATCTCACTCAAATTTTCTGTTAGCTCCCGTAGAATTTCTGCTTTAAATTAAAGTGGAAAGGATTAATCTGCAATTAATATAATAATATTTTTTACTGAAACAAATCCTTTTTTTATAATATGATTACTGAAAACAGAGTCACTGAACGTTTAAACTTTATGGGCATTAAAGAATTTCTTTCTTAATTTATGTCATATCTCAAGAATTTGTCAACAAAATTTTCTCAGATTCATCATGAGCAGATCGATTCATTAACAATGTTTCATTTTAAATGCATCAAACACTAAGAAAATAAACAGAATCGTTTAAAATAATCGGTCGAAAACAGGTTAAAAAAACTATAAGGATATTAGCATACAACTAACCTAAAAATAATTTAAATCAAGTTTGCATCCGTTGAAAATAATTGTCAACAATCAGAACACAATGCACATGCGTGAATTTTCAACGCCAGTTATGGTAACGCAAAGGCGTGAATTTTTGTACGCCAGTTGGGGTAAAGCTATGCTGATTAGAAATTTTTAATTTCCTTTATTCTGTTTTATTTTAATTCAAAAGTACTTCAGAATGAATCTGAGAGATCGATTAATTAACAACGCTTAATTTTAAATGCATCAAACATTAAGAAAATAAACAGAATCGTTTGAAATAATCGGCCAAAAAATGTTAAGCCTAGCCTCATTAGTGTGGGAAAAAAACTGAGGCCTTACTCATTTGACGGTGGGGAAAATGAAAAGATTTTTTTGGAGGGAAGTTTTTGATTAATAATTAAAATTCTAATTAAAAATTCAAAGAAAGGGATTCCAGGTGCACATTCCCGACCTCCAAGGTATACATGTACCAAATTTGGTAGCTGTAGGTCAAACGGTCTGGCCTGTAGAGCGCCAACACACCAACCACAACCTCGACAACATCAACCACAATATTTTCAAACAACTTTCATCGGACATAGTTAAATTACTAAAGTAATATGTAATAGTTTATTTTAAAGCGGAAAGAAGCGTATTCGGAGTGTCAAATGTTCGTTTTTTAAAAGAATTCTGTAGATTGACTTTTCATTTGAAACGTCATTTCATGACTGTTCTTTTATTGAAACCGTCGAATATTTGATTTTTTAAAAAGAAGCATATTCATAATTTTATTAATCGATTAAAAAATAAACCGAGAATTGGCTTTGATTTCATCATTATCAGTTCAGTAAACTAACTTTTATTTATATATTATTAACTTCCTATAATCTATATGACAATTTAAAAGATTTAAAATGGGTTAAATCGAATTTGAAGTTCTTCAGAAGTGACGAACATGACATTACTATTTTCGGTGAAAGTACCGGAGACATTACTATAAGAATGTTCGTGTTATTTCCTCTAGCTATAGGTCTTACCACTCTAGATATAATGCAATGCGGATTTCCCATAAATTTGGATGCTAAGAATAATACATAAGATTTTGACTTAAAATTTGAGTTAACTTTTGAATTACCCAAAAAGTGTTGGCTGTGCGAAGGATGGTAACTCTTTTGAAGACAATTCTGAAAAAGTCATCAGTTATTTTATAGGTAGGGATTGTGAGTTCAAATTCATTCATCTTTTAAGAAAATAATTTTTATTGTAGAAACTATTTCACATGACAAGTATTTAAATGAAAGTTTATGAAGCAAATCAAAACAATTCTATGAGAAAACTTTGTTCTGTTTATTTAATTTTTCTGAAGCAGAGATAGATGCTTGTTACGAATGAACGAATTGTAGCTAATATTCATCTAATAAATAATTTTACTAAAAAAATTTATGCCAACAAAAGTACGAAAAGAATTGAACCAATTATAAATTACAATGATACTGCCAGATGCAAAGGATAACGTAGCCATAAATTTTATAAACACTAATAAAGAAATTAAAATAATTTTCTCGAAGAATTTATAGTGAAGTGAAATTTTTAACAATAATTTTTTATGTCTTTAAAATTTAAAGCCGTTTCTTATATTTCATATTTGCAAAAATTCTCAAAAAGCATACTCAACGGGGCCCTTTCCTTTAATACTTCCTAAATGCAGTACAAAAAAGTTCGCAAATATATTATTTTAATAAAATTACTACAAAACTGTTTTTTGAAAATTACTTCTGATCTAAATATTCTTCGCCAATTATAAGAGCAGAAAATTTGGCAGAGAGAATGGGCATAATCAATATATAATATTTCATTCCAAAGGATAAAGTCGAAATTCAGTTTTCTTAAATTGTTTTTTTTTTTTTTTTGTTCTCTATGAATAAACTCCTTGTGTGCCAACAAGTATACCACAAGGCTTACAGATGTAAGTCAATACGCAATTGAGAGTAAAATAAATTTCAAATATAAGGTCGCAGGCACAAATGCAAAAAAGGAAGAAAGAAAAATAGGGGGAAACAAGTAGATACACAAACAAAAACAAAAATGAAACAAAATTGCTCACATAGTAATAGAAACATACAGTAAATGCTATAAAACAATTGAAGAAGCATGATCAATTAAAATATTCAAAATACAAATACAAAAGTATATATGCAAATATAAGTAGGCAAACACACTGAAGTAAAGTTTAAATCATTCGGGGAAAAATACTATTAATATATGTACAAAAGGAAATGAAGGAAGGAAATTTGTACTCTGTACAAAGGCAGATAAATGAGGAGGCCAAGCTATATTGTTCTTTCGAAGGCAGTTTCTCAGTTTACGTCTTTCCAGAATAAACTTGGTGCATTCAAATATCAAATGCTTGACATCCTGGACTGCACCACTGTAGCACGAACACCTATCAGTCGGCGACAAATTGAATCGTTTTAAATATGCTTTAAAGTTTCCATGCCCAGTCAGAAACTGTATAAGTTTAAAATTTGACTCAAAGTAGTGAGCTTTTAGGCGTCTCTGTATGGATGGAATAAATTCCTTAGTGAGCTGTGCATTAGTCGATGCTTGATATAAAGTATTCCATTCAGATATAACTTTATCTTTAAAGACATTCTTTAAATAAGATTTCGGAATGCTCATAGGAATGGAATGAACAAGTTTTGTCGCTTCTTTGGCAAGCCAGTCGGCGCGTTCATTGCCATAGATTCCTGTATGACCTCTAACAAAAGAAAAGGAAACTTGCACACCTCTGCCTTGAAGAAAACTCAGGTTGGATTGTGTTTTAACAATTATTTTGTTTAGGGAATCGATATTATTTAAGGCATGTAAAGATGAAAGGGAGTCGCTGCAAATTAAGAACTTTGATGAAAGGTTTTCATTGTCACAAATCCAAGAAACTGCTTGGGCTATGCAAAGCAATTCAGCCTGAAAAACACTGCATTCATCTCTTATTCTGAATTGATGAGTTTCAATTTCTATGTAATCTTGGAAAACAACAAATGCAAGCCCAACCTTATTGTTAATTTTACTACCATCTGTAAAACAGACAACGGGAAAGTTGTCTTCAATATTATTATGATAACTAATTACATTAAGAGGAAATCTTTCAGCAGGATGGGGAAGTTCAGAAATTTGAAGGAAATCATCTAGACTCTTATGGGCCAGGTTCTTCGTTGCGTTCTTGAATTCATTACTATGGTTTATAAAGATGTCAATAGGTGGAAAGCCGGAGATAGAAAATACAGCTTCATAAGATATCGTTCGATACCCAGAAATAACTCGTAGCAGTATTCTCCTTTGAATTTTCCTCAAGAGCCGACAATTTATTTTTTTCTTTAGAGCAGTACCCCAGACTCGAGAACCGTAACAAATAAATGGTACAATACCCTGTTTGTAGATGAGGGATGAGACATTAGATTTGAGACCAAAACTATTTCTAGCAACTCTACTAAGACCAAACAGAATTTTTTCACATTTATTTGAAAGATGTAAAATATGTTGCTTCCAAGAGAATTTATTATCAAGGACAATTCCAAGATATTTTAATTCCTTCACATAGTAAAGAGGAATTCCGTTAAGGGTGAGGTTATTATTACGAACGTGGTTCTCTCTCCTCTCCAAGACCATTACTTTTGACTTGATGGCGTTGAACTCTAGTTTATGATTCTTTGCCCAGTCCGATACAAAATCAAGAGTAATCTGTGCTTGTCCGCTTGTATCGTGAAATGATTTTCCCTGAAAACAAAGAAGCAAGTCATCTGCAAAAGCAATCGTTTCACAAGAAGAGAAAGCTGCGATTTTTTCCAATAAATCATTTATAATAATATTCCAGAGGAAAGGCCCAGAAACAGATCCCTGAGGACACCCTCTTTGTAAAACCCTCTCCTTTGAGGAGTGACCTAAGGACAAGCTTGCAGTTCTATCCTTCAAGAAGTTAGAAATGACGGCAAATAAATTGTCAGGGATGTTTGCTCCTTTTAATAGATGCATAATAGCAGGCCACCAAGCATTATCAAAAGCACCTTTAATATCTAAGAAAACCAGGATTGTATGAAGGTTTTTCTTTTTTCCTTTTAAAACAAATTTATTAAGGTTTAACAAAGCATCTTCAGTGCACTTTTGAGGCATAAAACCAAACTGATTTTTATTTAAATAATTATCTTTATGCAAACGCCAAGCTAATCTGTTAATAATAAGTCGTTCAAAACATTTACCGAAAGTTGACAGTAAACTGATACACCTTAGGTTCTCTAAATGCGGGATACAGACATCGTTATTTTTGGGAATCAGAATAACTCTAGCTTTCTTCCAACAGCGTGGGAAAATCTTGAGACGAAGACATGAATTAAAAACTTTTAAGAAAAGATCGGGGTGCATTTTGTGTAATTTCTTGATAACTTCGTTAGGTATAGAGTCCGGACCAGGAGACTTTTTTAATTTCAATTTACTTATAACAGAATCAATTTCGTGGATGGTAAAAGGTGGATCATTCGCTACGTTAGTATTTAAAAGAGCGTCGTGTCGTATTTTCTTATGACAATCATCATCATCATTCTCATTATCCTCAGAAAATCTTTTTTTGGTCAGTTTTTATTTCTTAAAGTAGTACTGTTAATCGCTTATATCCTGATTTCAGTTTATTTTCACCGAAATTTTATCAATTTTTTGAGTAATTTGTCGACCAGAGAGAAGTAGTTTACAAAACAAATCCATTCAGAATAAATAAAAACAATTGATTCCGTTTGGCTACGATTAACTGAAACTGTATCAAGTTGGTAGACGTTTACAAAATTTTTGAATCTGTATAATTTTTCCTTTTTTATCTCAAAATTTCTGTAGATATGAAATGATTTCCTTATATTCCTCCATTTTTTTTGTGGAAAAATTTTCTTTGAATCGAAACCTTTCAAAAATTTTCATTTGTGGCGGAAACAAAATAGAAAATAAGACCGAAAAATGCTATGGAATGACTCACAGCTTCTTATCGTATTGCAGAGATCAGTGGCAGCTCGTATTATTTCATTGTAGAAGTAACTTAAATTCTACGCTGCGTAGCAAGATTTCTTGTAAGCTTTAACAGCCCTTTTTTTAAATTAATTTTGAACAATATAATAATTATTTTAAAAATAAATATTATTTATTATAATAATTATTATTATTTATTATTATTATTATTATTTATTATGATTATTTTATTTAAAAAAATTATTATGAATTAATAATTTTTGCCTAATTTTATGAAGAATTTGAAATAAATTTCCTAAATTATTTTTAATACACCCCTTATTTTTTCTTATAAGAATTTAGTCAGTTGCAATTATACATTGAAAAAAATTCATTGAATGCATGAAATACATTATATATAGTTTTAATATTATTTATTGATAATAAAAATATTTTCCAAATTTCCTTTCTTTAATTATATTCTTGACCTAATCAAGCAATCACGATATTCAATTCTTTTTATAAGTATTTTAATATCTACAGTTTTTTATCTTAATTTTACCCTTCAGATAAAGAGCATTTTATTTAAACGCAGTAAACCAGTGTTTCAACTTCCATCACTTTGCACCTCTTTAATGGGTAACATGCACCTGTGCAAATTTAGAGGCGTGTTTCGGGCATTGTAACTCAACAGGATTATAGTATTTTTTTTCTCTATTCTCAAATTTAAGATTAGGAATCAAAATATTTAATTGGATTGTCCTTGTTAATTATATTTCGTGTATTCACAACAAATCATGGATCTAACTGGGGAAACTGTATAGTTAAAATTCCTTTCTTCGGCAAAAATATTACTTATCTTAAACGTGAACTTTTGTCCGATAAAAATAAATTTCCAAATCGTGAATCCAAAGTTAAAGTAATTTAATGGTCACACTGTGCAATTCAACTCTACTTTCGTTTCTGTCATTGTTTGATATTTAATTTGCTTATAAATCCGATTCATCAGTATGTTGACTATTTTTTTCATGATCGAGATAGCAGCTAGACGGATTTTTTTTAGCGTACCGAATAAAAGACGTACGCTCTGAATTTCAAATCCCTTTTATTTCAAAACTTGCTAAGCAACGGAAATAATCTAACTTTAAAAAAATCTATACATTTTTAACAAAATTAACACGAAAAAAATTAACAAATATTTACAAATAAATAAATATTGCTCTTATTATAATTCAATTATTATAATAACTTTCGATATAATTCTAAGATTTTTTTAATTTACGATTTATAAGACTTATTATTGTTTTAATTTACCATTATTACAGCATAAAAATTAAATCAAGTTATAATAGAAATGCTACAAATACCTAAAAAATGTTGTAAGAACATTTTTTTCTAAAGAAAAATTGCAGACAATGAACTAAATAATAAATATTCATTAAAAAGCTTTTGTCTTTTCATAATTTCTTGTTACGTTCTTGTTCTTATATTAATCACGCAGAAAGAAAGAGAAAAATAAATTTAATTACTAAATAAAAATAACATTATAACACAATTTATTAAACAGCGAAAATCACTAACTTAATTAATAAATAAAAAATAAATTTCAACATATTTTCTGCTTCTCTTCCCTAATTAGTTTTAGAACTATTTTTAATGAATCACGTGATTTTTCTGAAAACAATAGGAGAAACCCGCATCTTATCTTCTTCAGTCAGACTTTTGCTCTCTTTGAGATAAATAATCTTACATCTGTACTTTTAAACGCAACCTTATCTCCAATTTGTCACAAAGGAATTTCGAAAAATGCAAGTAAGTAGATGTTAGATACTATTTAATTTGTGGACGTGTATTTTTAAAACTAAAAAAATTAACGATTTTTATCTTAATATGTGTTTTTAAATAATAAATTGATTTTATATAAAAGGATGGTTCCAGATATTTTTTTTCTAATTGCGAAACTATGCATATATCAAACGTAAATGATTAATGTAATGAAATATATTTTCAGTATGAATAAATGAAACAAATACTTGCAAATGTGAAGACTTAAATTTATCATACTGCTGATTCCTTTTTGGTGTTAAACTCAGTGGAAGTGAATGATAATTAAAAAATTTCTGTTTCTTTATTCAGTTTATTTTCTTTTTAACCAATCAGTTTTCGTTTGGAGAATTATTTTTATATTACTTTTAAACAAAATGACAGCGAAAAAAAAGAAAAATTAAAAATTTTAAACTGATACAATCGATTAAAACGAATTTAAATTACATATAATGCATTTTTTTATTATATAGTATGTTAATAACTAAAATTCTTTTATTCAGAGCTAAAGTGCGAAACTTTGTAGATGATTATGGAAGATGGGCAAAAATTTAGCGGAAAAAATATATATAGTTCTAAATAATGCTACCAGAGGGCATATGATGATGAAAAGCTGAAGTAGACATGTAGTCCCCTCCCCGGTTCTTTCCTTTATTTTTCTTTTCTCTCCTTTTAAATCCCCTTGTCGAATATTCGTAAGATTTTCTGATTAATCAGAATTTTGTCAGTATTTAGACGAACTCAGAGTTGTTCGCCATTCATTGAATCGGGCTCGTATTCAGTCCATTATTTCTCATGATCCTCTAAAAAACCTGCAAACCAAGGCTATTTTAGGTTATGTTTAGAGGTTTTGGTCTACTATTATTTTTTAACTATGCAAATATTATTTTATCAGTATAAGTACAACATTTTATTATTATTTTTTTTGTTATTGTTTTATAAAATATTAGTTTCATATAATTAATTTTCAACATATATTCAGTTTTGTTTTATACATATAACTAGAGGCTTTAGATGTTCATTCTGTTCAATTACAAAATTGGATTTTCTATCGGTTAAATTATATATAAAGAATGCACAAGTATTTAAGATTTCGCCTTTTCTGCTAAAAAGTGAAAAATATGAATTTATAATGATGATTGGAACAAATACGAAAAAGAATTACTTTTCTATTCCTGCTTTCGAAATAGGGAATTTTAATATCAAATGTTTTTGAACCAAATGTTTTCTCAAATCAAACTGTAAAAAATTTACAATTCAGAAAAGATTGCAAAATATCTACGTCATGATACATATTGAATTAAAACAATAATGTAATTTGATATTTTGAAAGATTAAATGAAATAACCTGAAAATGAAATTAAATCTTCAAAAGCAGCATCAAGAAATATATTAAAGACATTATTTAGAAAAACACACTGTTACAATTTTCCACATAATAAATTTGAGGAGGTGTAAACTTTCTTTTCCTTTTTTTCCAGTCGAAACATCTAATTAAAAAAAAAACGAATTATTTTAAGTGTGAAATTATTATGAAACTTAAAATCTTCTAATTAAATGTAATATGTTCATTACTTTACAACAAGAATCAATTAGAAGTTTATGCTAGAAAGTAACTTAGTAAATAATTCGTTGTACAAATTGTAGGAAGATGGCAACAATATTTTCTTCCCGTAATGCATGTGTAATGACGTTTGTCTTCTGAAGTTAGGTGAAATAATATTCTGTTTAATCTACCGAATGATATGTCGGTATGAATCAGCTTTGTTTGTTTCAGCAGTTGTTGCTTATTAATGTTACAGATTTTTCTGCTTTTCAGTCAGAATGCAGCTGCGTTTTGTTTACTCTCGAAATTCCTTGAAAACTTATCGAATGAACTAAAAATCACTTTATTCAATAAGCTCGAGCTAAGGAATATATTTTAAAGTGAGCGTACAAGAAACACCTCAGGTAAGCGAAAACTATTTTAGAATATAAATGCAGTAAATATATTAAAAGAAATAAACTCTATTAATAGCATAAGCTCTTATATATATATAAAGAGCTCATGCTATTAATAGAGTTTATTTGCGAAATGTATAAATATATATTATGTTAGGAAGATATTGCAAAATCTTGTTTACTTTTGATTAATTTTCGTATTTCGAAAAGTTGACACTATGCATAAATTAATCAATAAAGCCGTATCATTCTTCTCAAAATTATACTGTTTTCATCATGCAAAAACTTGACTGCATATTCACACGTCGGCGACTGATAAATGAAAGTTGATATACATTTCCAGTTTTTGATATGATATAAGTTTCCAATAGTCCAGTTGATATGCATTTCTGAAAATTCTTTGTGTAAATTATTTCGATGAATTTATCTGGAACTTTTTTAAAAAGGAATATGCAAAAAAAAAATTAGACTAGAATTTGTTTCGGTGTAAAGTCAAAATGGCCATCTTGGTTTTTTAGTTAAAATGCTTTTATTGAAACACTGATTTATCGCACAGCTTGTTCTTTTAAAATTTTGGACTTTGAAGAGGTTTCAGGAAATTTTGAGTAACCGATTATTTTCTGTTCATTCTGTAATAGAAAGAAAGTTCCTTTTTTAAAAGAGATCAAGGGGGTTGAAACCCAATACAGAACCAAGGGCGGTCGGAGATAAATAACAACAGTGCAAGGCAATTGCAAGCAATCCCCCGTAAGCCATTTTTAGCTACGTATCTATAATTTCTGCAATCTAAATGTCAAAGAAACTTTTATTTAGAAATATGCATGTCTTATTTCATAGATGATTTAATATTATTATGATGAGAATTTTTAAGCATTTTTTTTTTTTGCCTTTTTAATATCAGGATCTTTTATTATCTTATTACTTTCAATTTTCTGCTAAAGGTTCCTGTTTAATTGATGTGACTACAGAAGCCACTAATCGCTACTGAGATTTGATCAATCGTATATACGTCTTTAAAAAGTTTTAGTTAAGAAAAACTTGACTTGCCAGCAAACAGTGCCATTTTCTAAGAAATATAGATGTAGATAGAAATGAAATATCACTTTTTTTACTTTCTTGTACGCAGTATAGAGAAAGTATAGTGACTGACTGAATTTAGATAGTTTTGTTGAGTTCCAGTGCAAATGCACTTCTATTCAGAATGAGAAAAATTTTGGAACCTGATTAGACACGCCTGGGGAAAAGTGCAAATCAGCGAATTAGATTTGATCATGGAACGAGTGAGGTGACGATGGCATGTGGGTGAAGATGAAAGTAATTGTGATATTGTGAAATGATTAAGCAGGAAGATGAGCAGAATACCATGTGAAAAAGAAAAGAGCGTTAGGGCGGTTTGAGTGAAAAAGAAAGTATAATAATCGACAAAAAAATTCGAACTCGAGATTTTGGGAAATGTCCATCTGTTTATGATAAGAATAGCTAAAAATGCTTTCAATTAGACGGTTGAAAATTGGTATATGGTTCCTCACCAACTTTGTCGATTTCTATCAAATTTAGAGTAAAATCAGTTCAGAAGAAGTCCATCTGTTCGGATATGAATGTTCACGATAACTACAAAACGAAGAAATCAAGACAGATAGAATTCGGTATCCATATTTACCATCTATTGTGTAGACGCTTGTCAAATTTTGAGTCAAATAAATTATGGGTTGACTGTCTGTCGGTCTGTACTCTCAAAATATGTAAACGTAATAATTCAAACGCATGATTTAAATATATCAAATTTGATATGTATTTTGTGGCCACAAGTGCAGTTTTGTGTCAAATTTTTGCTACAGTCGGTTGCGAAAAGCGTGTATAAAACACAAATTCGTTTTTTGTGTATTATTAACGTATGCCGGAGATTAATCGCCAAATAAAACGCCTAGGATGATATGATTATGATATGCTTTAGTAAAAATGCTAAATTCACGTCAAAAGCTACTATTTCACTACTATTGTATGCCAATGTCATGTAAGATTATATGATTTATAAAGAGTAAAAATATTGTAACGGAAAAAATATTCCATTTCAAGATTTTAAATAATCTCCAATGCTTTAGAGATCATTCCCGTTCAAAAACCGAAGCAGTTAAAAGATGAAATTTGGTACAAAGTTTTCATACAAAATTTGATACAAAGAAATTTTGGAAGAAATCTTAAAAGTAATTCCATCTGCCTGTCTATATGCATCTCAGAATATTTTAGGAAAAGGTCGTTTATCCATTTGATCGAAGTAAAACCAGAAAAGCAGATTTCATTTTAAATATTTCTTTTTTTTCTAATAAGAAAAATGTTTGCCACTAGATATGTATTTATTTCATCTTTCAGTGGATTTTTTAATGTTCAGCAGTAATCATCTAAATTCTTATAAACGAGATTAAACAGCGTAGTAAAATAATTAACAAAGGGAGGGCACGGGGTTAAAATCTGGGATCGGGATGTGATTTAGTATAATGATAGTATACATTTAGAATGTTCATTCATGAAAATATTGAAACGCAATGGCCAGTCAATTTCGAGAAAATGGTCCTCAAACTTTTGATAAAGCTTATATAGTGATAACTTGACTCCCGTCCCGATGATTGCGAGGGCATGGTTGTCTAGGTAACCGTTTCGTATGCGGAAGGTCAGGATTCGAACCTGGTTAGAATTTTTTTTATCTTATTAACTTTTATTCAATTAAAAATTTACAAATATTCTTAATTAATATGTTTTTAATTTTTTTCATCCAAAATAAATATTTTTTATCAAAATACATAATAATAAAATTAAAATTTTAAAAGAAAAAATTATAAATGCAGATGTATTTTTAAACAAAATAAAATTATTTAAATTTAATTAACTACTTACAAATAGTTTAAATTAATATGCTACTTATTTTTATGCAAGGATAAATGTTTATTATTTTAATACTTAAATTGTAATTTAATATTTAAAAAATAGTAATAACTATAACATAAATGGTGATAATTATTAATTATAAATACTCACATCGTAAAAAAAAATTATTCTATATTTCTAAAAAATTATCCTATGTATATTTAATTTCGATTATATGCAAGAATCAGAATGGTAATTATAGTAAAAACATTGGAAACAAAATATGTTTCGACATCTTGCACAACTGATAAATGATGATTGTCCACAAGAGGAAGGTTTCTTTCAGAGATCTATGGTAAAACAAACTTTATTTGCATTTAAAAATCTCTCTCTTTCATCAGAAAATTGAACTGCGTACCATGCTTATCTTATCATCTTATTAAAAATTGGTGATGACAATTGATTGTGTACAAATGATTGAATTTTTACCCTATCTTCGCAAGAATTTATTTCTTGATCATGTTCGATTAAATAAGAATTTTTTATACGCTTAATACGCTTTGAACCATCTGCCTACGCATTCAATAAATTAACACCTGCTCTCTACTGTTTCTTTTGATTACTGCTGATGGGGATGTTTGCTTACATATTTAACAAATATCAGTTACTCCCTTCAACTTTTTATATAAATACAGATTCGTTGAGTTAGAATTGATAATTTATTATTATTAAAATCAAAGAATTTGAAAATTAATTTTTTGAGAATGATGCAAGCAAGCTAAATTATCTGTAGCCATTAATATAACGTTTTTAATTATTTTTCCTTTAAACATTAAATTATAATTTCAGTATTAAAAGAATAAACATTTATCCTTGCATAAAAATAAGTAGCATGTTAATTAACACTATCTGTAAATAGTTAATTAAATTTAAATAATTTTATTTTGTTTGAAAAATGCATCGGTATTTATATTTTTTTTCTTTTAAAATTTTAATTTTATTATTATGTATTTCGATAATAAATATTTATTTTGGATGAAAAAAATTAAAAACATATTAATTAAGAATATTTGTAAATTTTTAATTGAATAAAAGTTATTAAGATTAAAAAAAATTCTAACCAGGTTCGAACCCTGATCTCCCGCATACGAAACGGTTACCTAGACAACCATGCCATCGGGATCATCAGGACGGGAGTCAAGTTATCACTATATAAGCTTTACCAAAAGTTTAAGGACCATTTTCTCGAAATTGACTGGCCATTGCGTTTTAATATTTTCATGAATGAACATTCTAAATGTATACTGTCATTATACTAAATCTCATCCCGTTCTCAGATTTCAACCCCATGTCCTCCTCTTGTATCAATCCCTATTATCTTCAAGGCAATTAAAATTAACTGAAATCTAATAGATTTTATCAAAATTCTTATATTAAAAAATTCATCATCAAAGATTTAATAACTATCTTATTTACTGATTATTTAATTACTCAAAATCAATTAAAAATTGCATAATTTTAGCTCTGCAGTAATCATTACTACTTAATATAGGACTTAATAGTACTTCTATGGTGATTTTTACGAACATCCACAATATGTTATTATCGAATCCATAATCTAATCTATTTCTCTTGGTCTATATAAACAATATTTCAATTCAAAGAATGCTTATTCAGTAATTTTTTTAAAAAAATACAGTTTACCTACTGTTTATGAATACGTATCTAATTTTATTTTTGATAGCTGTATAGGTGATTCAAAAAGTAAGGTAACAAGTCAACTAAGAGAAAAGGATTATTCCTGGAATCTAAAAGACAGACAAAATTAGAAAGGCATTCTTACATATCATTTTTATATATAATCATCATAATTATTGAAACATTTGTGTCACCGGTGAACTAGCCGATTTAAACCGATATGAAAGAAATCAGAGTTTAGATCACGCTGTCAATTAACGACGGTTTTCAGAACTTCGTCATCGGTTCTGAAATGCTTTTTTTTTTAAGTGTTAGATGATACAAAATGTTCCATTTCTTGTAACGATACAATGCAGGAAAAAAAAAAACATCCACTTGATTAAGACTTAAATGTTGAAGAGTCAATTCCACCCAGGTGGCTTTATTGCCGTCTGAGAGTTGCTGCAGTCACAGCAAAAATACCTCTTCGATTTGGTCAGTTATTTGTGCACTGTATTCAATACGCTACCAATAGAGAAGAATTCATATAATTTCTCCATGCTGTCATCTGTGGTAGATGGGCTTGGCCGCTACTTTTGCTGGTCTGGCATATTTTCCCTGCCTAGCTCAAATTCCTCGCACAAAACTACACTTGTTTTCTTCACATCATATTCACTATATAACTTCCATTGACTGGCTATAAATTTCTGCTGGGGCAGTTTTTTAAAACGACAAATCTTATTAAACTATACCCTTTAACTGCCAACCATGTTTCTGTCAACACTGCATTCTTCTAACAGAAATTTCGGAGCTTTATTGCACAACTCGCCTCTTTTGCCGATGATGCTTGATTGTCTATATTATTTGTCATGGAATTTAATTCTAATTTTGAATTAGTGCAATCGTGAGAACTCTTGTCGCCTATTTTTTTAGTACTTATGTAATAAAGAATAAAACTTCCAATTCAGAATTTCTTCTTATGAAAAAACGTCAATCCAACTTTCTTTATCTTGATTTAAATGACATGAACAAATTGATAAGTATTATTCAGTATTTATCAATTATTTATTCTATAATAAATAATTTAAGTAACCATCTACTTAAAAATTAAATAACTGTTTGTTTATAAAAGAAAAAATACACATTTGCAGTTTTCAAGGTGTATTAGATATATTCATTTATAATTTCTGTTATTATTTCTTGTAGCTAATTCATTTCTTGTTTTTCCTTTCTGCACTGCATAGAAAATGCTGCATTTGTTTCTCCTCATCGTCGTTGTTGGTATAATTTCCGGACAGAACAATCAGCCGGAAATCAACACACCTTTTGGGAAGATCATCGGAAAATTGGTTTATTTTTACAACATTCCAGTAAATACATTTCAAAGCATACCCTATGCTAAACCACCAACGGGCGAGCTTCGCTTCAAAAAACCCCAACCCATAGAACCATGGCGAGAACCTCTTCTTGCTCATAAATTGCCTCCAGGTTGCGTTCAATATTCAGCGAATCCTTCCCAATGGTATGACGATCTACCTGGCAAAACACAGGATTGCTTATACTTGAACATTTGGACACCTCATACTGCCGGATTAGAAGAAAAGAAAACTGTCATGTTTTGGATTCACGGTGGAGCTTTCCGAATAGGTTCTAGTCGGCTGGATTATTATGATGGCACTGTCTTAACAGCTTTGGGAGATGTTGTAGTCGTCACGATGAATTATCGCTTAACTGCCGAAGGTTTCTTGTATTCTGGAACTGATGACGCTCCTGGTAATATGGGTAAGTATAATAATTTGAAGTAACAACATTTGCTTTCATTGAATAAGATTTCAGAAAAATCCGATCGTACAAAAATATTTAAAATTATTTTTCTCTTGTGTTCATTCCATTAAAATAACCATATTTCAAATATAAAAACATGAATCATTGTGATGTTGGCGCCTTTACATGACCTCTGTTAAGAACGAATACTATTCAATGAAATTCAATGAATATCTGTGTTTGTAACATAGAATATTTTATACATAACTATAAATAAATCAAAATATTTCAGAATTATACTAGATGTTTCAAATTTTCAATCGTGCTATACCCATATGATCTATGGTGGAAACAAAGTAAGATAAAGTGTATGAAAGATAACAGTCAATTTGTTAGGTATGGAATGATTGATATAATTTCTTTGATTTTAAATATTTAATGTCTGCATAGTAATTTCAGAAATGTTCTGAAGCAAATGATTTTTTTATCAAAAAAGTTATTAAAGACTTGGGTATGAACGTCTTTTAAGTCAATTTAAGAAATTTAAGAATTTTTTTTTAGCTAAATAATTTTATGATTTTTGACAAATAATCATAAATTATCAAATTTAGTGCAAGATAGACATTTACAGAAACTAATAAATAAACATTGAAATGAAAAAATTTTGAGAACTCTACGAATTTGATATATAATTTTAAATTAACTTGATATGATAGAAAAAAAATTCCATACCCCTAAAAGCACATCTTTGTAAACATTTTGCTGTAAATATATAAAAATATAAAATTTGAAAATATAATTGATCCGGAAAAAAAAACAGAAATAATATGGCAACGCCGTTTGATTCTTAAATATTTTATAGCTGCATCATATGTTACACAATCTCAGTCAATTTCGTATCTATAATGTAGAATAATTTACTGAACCTCCTCTATATTCAATTTTGACAGGTTTTTTGTTTCTTGGGTAATGGATAGTGGATTGCTTCTTTAAATGTAGCTAATATAACGATTAAGTGCTTCATATCGGAAGGATTTAACATTTTGCAATCCAAAGAAAATGTATGTCATGGAACTGATTGCCAAAGCGATTGACAAATTTATTAAATGGCTGTCAGTTACTTTGCAAAGGCATAAAACAATCAACTACTAAAATTTTTGAATCATATTTTGTAGTATTTCTTATTTGCAGAATAATTTTTTGTATAATCATGTAAATTTTTCATTCATTCATTTCAGTCACTGTATTTATAAATTATCGAGTTTATATGCATGAGAAAGTAGGGGGCCTAAAGACGGTCAGATGATTGACAGATGTGATTCAAAATTTCAAATAAATCTCTATTTTAGATTCTAAACATGTATACCAAATTTTATTTGTATAGCTTTTTACATTTTGTAATTATTGAGTCCAGTTGTATTCAAACAGTCAGACAGATTTCTCAACATTTCATCGAAATCTTCAAATATGGTGAAAAGATCGTATATGAAAGTTCATTTGTCTGTCTCAAAGCCATTTTTAGTTATTTTTGTCAATCACAGACAAATTGGCTGACTGGCAGACAGCCATATTACCAAAAATATATCTTAGTTCCAATATTAATTTTAAAAAGCTGGCGATATTTCCTCACCATATAATTCCCCCTTTCCAAAAAAAAGTGAAAATCATGCTATTCTGAAAGCTTTTTATTGTTTCATATCCTAAAATTATTTGAAAGAAAGGATTTGAAACAGCTATGTTATAAATCTTGCTCTTTCGATTGGCATCAAGATTTTTGTGTATTTCTAACTAGGAATTTTTATCTTGTTTATTAAGGGCACAGACTTGTTGATTAAGAGCTATAAGACACTTTTGAGAATTATTCAGTCAGGGTTATGAAATTTTTATGCATATTTATTAAAATAAAAATGCGTCAATTTTTTCAAAACATTTAAAATCGAAATATAATATTTTTTTTAAAATTTAAAAGATATATAATTTTTAAAAATTTTAAAATATTCCATGCGTCTTAATTTTTAATTTTTTCTATTATTTTTTTTATTTCCCAATGTAAATTTATTTGGAACAAAACTACGCATGATTTTGTAATTCCAATTAAATGCTGATTTTTTAGAAATATTTTTATGCATACTTACTGAATTTTTATAGGAATTTCATGTTTTTTTTAAACTAAAATTGACTTTTAACGAGCTAAAAAAAAGCGAAACATAAAATGTATATTCCAATTTCTTTTAATATTTGACCGAAATCTTTATTGGCAATTCCATTTAATTTCTTCAAAAATTAAGACACCTGGAACATTTCTAAGATATTTAAATCTACACTCATGTCCAAAATTAAGGTCACAAACATAAAATCTGCGAAAAAGGAAAAACTATTCACTGTGTTGCCACGAAATTTGGCACAGAGGTACACTACAATGGAAGAAAGAACACAGACACATAACAACAGGGAAAAGATTTTAATTAGGAATTAAGAAACAGGATATATCAAAAAGTGTTGCATTATGAATCAGAGAAAAAGCATTTATCTCGGGAAAAGCCTGTCTAATATGGAATGTAACCACCGTGCACTGCTATACTGGCTTCACAACGAGCTTTCATACTGTTTATGAGGGTGTCAATAAATGCTTGGAGCAACAAAGCCCACTCTTCCAAAAGCGCGGCTTTTAACTCTTGGAGGGTATTAGGAGGGGGGTTGCGCTGTGCAATGGTTATTCCGAGACCATCCCAAACATGTTCAATAGGATTGTCATCCGGAGTCCTCGAGGGCCAGTCCATACGTTGAATATCCTCTTCCTCAAGAAAATCCTCAACGATCTGGGCTCTATGTGGAAACGCGTTTTCATCCATAAACATGAAGTCTGGGCCAAAAGCACCCCGGAACAACCTCACATAGACTTCAAGGATCTCGGGATGAGATATATATCCCTATAGTGATGTACATCGACAGTACCCGCAGTGTAGTGGTGTACGACTGCCCAACATTATGCCACCCGAGATAAAGATTACTCTGCCACCAAATCTGTCGATTTCTTTTACGTAAGAGGGATGATGTCGAGTTTCTCGCTCTCTCCAGATGAAAATTTCACGAGTGTCCCTCTGTGTAGTAAATCTCATCACTGAAAAGAATACGCCCCCATTCTTGCTGTGCCCAAGACTGATGCGTTCGGCCCCACAACAACCGCGCTTTTCTGTTGGATGCAGTCAAATGGACGCACTTAACTGGTCGCGGTTCATAAAGGGCCCTCTCTGCTAGACGTCTGTATACTGTTTGTCTGGAAATTCTTATTCCAGACGCAGCAGCAAGGTCACGAGCAAGTTTAGGAGCCTTTGTCAGCCTATACCGTCGTGTGCTTAATGCCAACTAGCGATCCTGTGCAGGCATCTTTGCTCTGTGACGGCCTTGGCCGGCCTTCCTGGTTACAGTACCACTTGTTTGGAATTGATTCCACAACCTGGATACCACTTTCGGTGCCACTTGTAACCATCGAGACATCTCCGCTTGAGACTGCCCAGCCTCAAGCCTGCCAACGGCTCTCCATCTCAAGGAATCGTCTAAACAATTATGAGAACTCATTCCCACTTGAAACAGGTTAAATGTTTTGTTTTAATGCAATATTCACAAAATTGCAGGCAAAAATCCCAGATGCCTAAACGGTCTAATTTCAGTAGTTCCCCCAAAACTAATGCTAAATAACATTTTTTCTCACAAAAAAAAGGTTAATATCGTGTTAGCGGTCCTTCACGATATATTAAATATAATTTGTTTAAATTTTATAGGTAGCCATTTAGAATTTCTTTGAAAAACATGTTTGTGACCTTAATTTTGGACATGAGTGTAATTACAATATCATTTTGAGAAAAGTCATTGAGATGTACTTTTTTTCCTCTTAACCCTTCAAATATTTATTTTATTGAATCACATATCTCATAATACCATTTTAATTGAATATAAACTTATATTTTGTGATGAAACGATAAAACGATTGCACGTTTTCGTGCAACTTTTGCAATTCAATTTTGCTTATGTTATTGCTTTTGAAATAACAATTGTTACTGCTTTTGAAATAACAATTGTTATTGCTTTTGAAATAACAATTTTTGCTTATTTCAAATCCTACTATCCTCTTAAGCATTTTAATGCAAAATAAGAATTGTCGTCAATTTATCATAGAATTTTTGTCAACATTTCAATATATTTGAAATATATTTTTAAAAATTGCAACAATCATTTAACGCTAGGAATTCCAAATTTTAATTGCTTATAATTCATCAATCATTTGCTCAAACTTACAAACTTATAAGATTTATAATTATTTTAATCAGAATTTAAATATTTATATAAAATTGGATGTTGGTATTTGAAAAATAAATTTGTGTAAATCTAATTATGAAAATGAGCTTCTCATGGATATCTTTGATAAAGGACATATTTCAGTATTCTACATGTGTTTACAATTTTACTGTATGATTATTTGTTTCAGCTTAACGGACAGAATTTGGATACTTTTTTAACAAATTGCATCTTATATGTTTATTGTATATCTTATCTCGTATTTTATGTTTTCAACCATTTTTCCAGGTTTATTAGATATTTTGGAAGCTTTAAAATGGGTTAAATGCAATATAAAATTCTTTGGAGGAGATGAAAATAATATCACTCTTTTTGGACAAAGCGCTGGAGCCATAACGATCGGAATGTTCATGACTTCGCCTCTGGCTCGAGGCCTTTTTGTTCGGGCCATTTTACAAAGTGGATCACCAGCAAATCTGGATGCTGAGGACAATAGCAAAGATTTCAATTTAAGCCAAAAAATATCGGAAGCTGTGGGTTGCGCATCTGATGGAAATTCGCTGAAAAACAATCCTAAAGAAATTTTACGCTGTCTGAGAGGTGAGATTTTACATTCTCTTTTTAGTAAATAGGAACTCCTTTGATTGTGTAACTATTACTAGTGAGCTCAAAAATCTTACTAAAGCAACAGAAGTTTCATAATGGACTATTGAGATCTGAAAACCAAAAACTATTTCTAAACCATTATTTCTACTTGAAGAGTAGAAATTTGAACCAAATTTGAAACAGGAAATCTCTTCACTACTTAGCTGATAACTTAAAAAGGAATTTTCAAAATTTTTTTTTATTTTTAAATATTTAGAAATGAATTAAAATGTTAACATCATTTTTCAAACACGTCAAGCATATTATAGCATAAAATTATTTTTACTATCAACTTACTTTTAACTTTACTTTATATCAACTTAATTAAAAATTAGATTTTAATTGCTACAGTTTTATTTCCATTAAAATTTTTCGCTTATGAATTTTTCCAAAATTAATTTTAAACACAAATTACCAGCAAATCTTAGCGTTTTATTGCTTAAAGAATTTCAATTTCAAGTTTTACTTAAATTAAAAATTTTCACTGGCCTTTTTCTTCTTTTTTTTTTTTCATGTTGAATTTATTATTAAAAATGTTTTCTTAAGACATTAATTCTAAAATCTGAATTTCTATTTTCTTTTTTATGCATAGGTTAATAATTTCAAGACTTATTCTTTCTGTGAATTGCGTTATATAAGTATCTTTACGCACATAATACAATACTTTTCACAGCAAAGTCAAATGACGAAATGGTGAAAGAAACAATCCCAAAGTCTTATAGTACAACAAAATTTCGAAATAAAAACTCGAAATCCAAGTTTTTATTCTTTTTTAAAATTTTCATAATGTTCAAAGTTCTCTTATCATGTGCGTACAATTTTTTGAAGACTCTGCAAAACAATTTTTTTTTCAACTTTTGCAAAAATTCTTCAAAAATAATTGATAAATTCTTCATTACAAGATATTTAAAGAACATGCTAACAATTCTTATACAAAACAATATTTCCATCTTAACAATTTTTAATTAAAAGCATAATTTCAGATTTTTTCATCGTATTCTGTTATCAAACATCTCATATTTAAATGAAGCTAATGATCCCAAAATTTAAGTAATCACATTTAAGTTATTAAATAAGTACTCTTAATTTTTTTAATGAAAAACACATGGCTGCTGTACTATTTCTTCTCATACTTTTTGTTAGACCTGATTTTCAATTAAATAATTATATGTTATTGTAAAACATTTAAAAAAACAAATAGATTTGGAATTATTTCACATTTAAAAGTAAACTTTTCTTCCAGATTAATTAATAAATTTTTTTTTACCATGTTTCCTCATAAGACCATGTTTACCATGTTTCCTCATGTGTGTGTGTGTGTGTGTGTGTGTGTGTGTGTGTGTGTGTGTGTGTGTGTGTGTGTGTGTGTGTGTGTGTGTGTGTGTGTTTTATTTACTTGTCAAAATTTACTTAGTGATCTATTCATCCGGTTTGATGAAATATTTCAGATAATTTTTGATTTCGTCTTGCATTCTTCTCCTTTTTCCTCGGCGTAATCACAAATTATTACATATTCAAACCAATAAAAACACTTTCGCAATTATCACTGCTACACACGCAACCTTGCGGTTTGCGTCATTGTCTATGAAAGATCACGAATCACTCTTATTCGTAGCACAATACTTTACTGCTATTTCCTTATGCTCTATTATCGCCCTAGAATATTTCTACACAATTATGTTTCTTCAATATTTCAGAAATAACAATAGGATATGAAATAAAATATTTAATTATTGATATTTCCCTTTTATTTTATGTCTTACAGATAAAGATGCCCTAGAACTCGCCAGAATTGAACTAAATGTGAGTGACAATCCTCAACGTGGTCTGTATCCAAGATATGGAGATGATATTTTGCCTTTTAATGCTCGTGAAGCTCTAATCAAAGGCAAATTTGAAAATATTGATATCCTTATCGGTAATAATCATGATGAAGGTTCACTTTTGATTACTAAAGCAATGAGAGATACATTTGGACTTTTCGGTGAAAAGAATCCCAAGATCAATAAGACGTTCGGTGAACAAATAATAAGAAATAATTTCAAAAGTTTTGCAGATACAGATGCGGTAGTAAACCATTACTTAGGAAACTTAAATGAAGATGACTATGACAAAATCCTTTATCAGGTATGTCATAATCTATACATACATTTTAAAACTTTTATTAATTTGTCATTTTTTTAAAATTTTAAATCGGGATTATGACATATAATCATATATAAAACCACTTTAATTAATTTTTATTTTGTAATATAGAAATCACTTTATTTGGTAAGAAATGGGTTTTCATTTTTAAAGGATATTAAGTACGCGTTTATTCGCGGAAGCTGTTGAGATTTATATGTATACATATCTAAGAAGAGAGAGCAAAAAATTGAGTCAAAAAGTGGATCGATACATATTGGGTACATTCATATCACCAACATTCGGCAGAGATGTTCCATTTTAAAGAAGATAAGTATATGTTAATCTACAGAAAATACTTTTGAGATAAATAGTAAACGGAAAATGTGGGAAGAGGTGCGGATTCTGCTGCTCGAGAATACAAAACCGTACATTCTCGATCACTTCATACTTTTCCCCTGGAGTGATAGTTCACGAAAAACTAACTTCAATGTGAAAAGCAGGCCAATTTTGGTATAGTGTGGACTAGTGCAGAGAGTTGAGTATCCAACCAATGCTAATAGTCAGTTCATTTTTATTATTTTCCATTTGAATAGGAAATTTTTTGAAAGTAGGTGTCGGGACAATGTTGTGATGCGTAGAGAGGGAATACTTGCAGTGTATTCTAGTAAAAGACCTAGAATTTCACCTTGAAATTGGAATAAACGTGAGTTGAATTACCATCTTAAATAGTTGGACGAATAAATGGGTGGATGAGGAGTTCCATTATTCTCATTGATTAGGAGCAACAATGGAAAACTTTTACATTAATTTAATTTATTTTTTCTGGTTCTTTGATACAGACAATTGAAGTTTTAATGGCGAATGGCTAAGACTTATTATATACTCTTGTATCGCAGGAGCCTAGTAACTAAGTCTCAACTTCGAGAACTTATATCATGAAATAACGGCTGTGTATACGGGTTCCGTGCACATTAAATCTGTAGAGAGTCAATCATCCTCTCACCGAATCCTACAGGTAGGAAGTTTAAACTCAGATGCCATTCTCGTCAAATGATTAAGATCGGCCCCAGAATGTAATACTTCAAAATGGGACGTTAATCTAGTTAAATTAGACTTGAGTATTGCACAAAAATTCGAGCTATAGTTAAGTTGATCATCTTAATATTATAATATTCTACGCATTATTTCACTAGAATTATTCATTGAAATTTCAATGTAAAGGGAAAACTGTATCGATATCAGGCATATCAGCAATAAGCATTTCAATACTCATTCAATACAATACAAAATTTATTAAAACATAGTATAGCTTGATACAGCTCATCAAAAGGTGACTAGATTAGGCACCCAACGCAGAATTGAGTTTCAGCTATGAAAGATTTGGGATTTGCTATTCTATCGTAAATCCTGATATTTAAGAAAATGATTGGAAAAAAATATATCCGTAATTTTACATTTTCTCCTTTTGTTTTATATAGAAGGTTTTCATTTTATATTCATTGTTTCCCCCCTCCCTAAAATTATATTATTTTAACAGGTGCACACAGCAAGTGGGGACTATGCAAGAGTATGCCCATCAGTTTACATGGCTGAAAGCGTTGCTAAGAAAGAAAATACAGTGCTATACTATTATTTCGTCCATAGAACATCCTCTGCACCTTGGGCACCTTGGGTGGGTGTCCCGCATTCCGATGAAATTCAGTACGTCTTTGGGTTCCCATTGAGATATCCGTCTAATTATACTGAAAGTGAACAACTTTTGAGCCTTCAAATGATTAAAGTGTGGACATCTTTCGCCAAAAGTGGGTAAGATCCAGAGAATATTGGAATTATGTTCCAAAGTTATTTAAAAGCCTTTCGACTTTCTGAATTTTTTTTATATTTGTTACATTAACACATGTAATTTTTTTAATACAAGTTGATTTGAGGATCACTTGATTCGCCGGGGATATAGGTTATATCTAATTTTAATTAAATCACTTACATATAATTGCTTTCCAGTAATTCCTTCGAATAAACAGGCATTAAATCTGTGCTATTTTAATTGCCTTACATATATTCTATTCATTGGGTAAATGAATCTTTTTAATGGGGACCAGTCTAATTGCACCACAGCGTTATTGAAAACGCGAATGTCCGTTCATCTATCTCCTAACTTGCGCTGAACTAAGCTAGTTTTACGATTTCATTTATTTATTATAAACTATACAGATATTCTTCTTCTCTGGTTTTCAATAATGGAAAGAAAATCACGTGATTAAATATTTGATGAAGAATGAAAACGATTTGAATTTCAGGTTAATAATCATTAAATATTCGAATTTCAAGGTAACTAGGGTAATCAGATTTTTTAAAAAAAATTCCAAATCTAGGAAAAATTAACACGCCTGTAAAATTGGTATCATTAAAAAGACAATTTCATAAATTTTGAAACTAACATTTTATTCTTTTGTCATTACCTCTTTAGATTATCATGTTTATATACCATTCCTTTGTCGAATTAGGTTTAAAATTTGATATGAATCTACGCTTAAAATGATAAATTTGTATAAAATTTCATATATCTGGCTTTCATCGTTTTGCAACATTATATATTATTGCCTTCGGACAGACAGTTTTCCTTTGAATGAATTTCATTTATATTTTTATAGAAAGACTTATGCCAAAATTCATCTGTCTAACTCTTATCATTTTTGAGTTATCATATTCAGAGACAAACATAATTCTCAAAAACATGTGTTTCTTGGAATGTCTGAAGCGTGGATATTTATCAAAATCTCGAGTTCAAATTTTTTTGTCGATTACGATACTTTCTCATTGTACACTTCACACATAAAAAAACTAAAAAAAAATGATTTAAAAAAATAATTTAACTTTTTTTTTAAGATGCATCGAATGCAGGTCTGAAACAAAACACAAAATATTGCGATTCATGTCTAATTCCTACATGCTAAAGAATTCAATAGAAATCACATTATTGTCTAAAGTAACAAAATTGATTTATCCAAACTAGAAATAATAAATAACCAAAAGTTTAAATTGCATAAAATATAATATAATAAAATAAACAAAATTGAACTTACTCCTGTATACAGGTGATTTTCTTCTTTTGATTTTTAGTACAAATCCTTTTGGCATATATTTAAATACATTTGGTAGGCTTTGTTTGCATTTATATTTGATTTCCAAACTTATTTAATATTTGAAATATTTTGTTTGCTAAATTAGTAATTTTATTTTTTTAACGGAGGATTCTATTGTTAATGTGTTATGTATTTTAATTTTTGTCTTCTGAAAACCTCGATTTTTTTTGGAATTTTAAGGTTACAAGAGGCCAATACTTGAACGAAAGTCAGACCCCTCATAGAAAAAATCTCTGCTGCTGACCCTTGATAAAGTCTTCAGGGTTCATTTTTTAGTTCAATTTTTATTCTATTTTATGCAATTTAAACTTATTGAAAATTATTGAAAACTTAAGTTATTGATTATTTCTAGTTTGGATGATTTCATTTATGTTTTAGATATAGCAACATTGGCGCACCCTAGAAGCAAAGTATCTTCCTCTTAAATTCTGTTTTTCCCTCGGGAAATTTTTTTTCTTAATAAGTTAGTTTCTTAAAATATTGCTTTTAGATTTATGGTTTACATTTCCATAAATCTGATTTATGCGATTTTTATAAGCTTAGAATGTGTTATATCTACATTCTCGACTCTTAATTAATCAAGATTTATCTATGTAAAAGAGAAGCCTGGAAACTTTTAATGCACTGCCTAGAATTTACATGAAAAAAAATTAGACATTGCCTTGATTTTGAAAAAAGAAATCTTTATCTGTTTACGCGTGTTAATCATTTACAAATTAATTCAAAATAATATTTTATAGACAAAAACTTACTATTTTATGATGATGTATTCTCATCAACATGCTACAGTACAATATTTATTGAAGGATAATTTTTTTTTTTTTAATTTAGTGATGAAGGACAATTTTATTATCTTCCGCCAATCTCCATTATCGTCATTAATTCCATAATAAGAGTGCACAGTTTATGGCCTGAAATAAGAAATATCCCTTTGATGTGATGATAGAAATAAACTTTCTACATAGCAGTATAAACGAATTTATTCCTGGCACATTGCCAAATAGTATTAGAACCAAATTTTGTAATAAGCGTAAGTTTAGATTAATCATTATGAATTGTATAATTTTGACATTGTATTTGAACAGAAGAAGTAATTATAAATACATTTCTAAACATAAAGTTTTCCGTATTTACAAATCAATATTTTAATAAACTTTTGTAGGCCGAAGGATCTATTGAAATCCTGGCCGCAATATACAAGACAGCATCATTATTACTTTACTTTTGGTAACAGCCTAAAATATGAAGGAACAGGACCGCATTTAAGAAACTGTGAATTCTTTCGACCTTATTTTGGATTTTGAGTGGTAAGTATCATTGAACAGTCTGATTTCTTAAATTACTATGTTTTTCTAAACGTTATTGTTTCCGTTTTTTGTTTTTGTTTAATAATTTGAAAGAGAAATTTTTTATTTTGCAAGACTTGAGAAGACTCAACAAAACAGCTTGCTTTTAATAAACAAGACAGAAAGACTGAAAAGAGGAAAACAAAATCCATGCCTTGGCTTATTTTGCATATTATTTAACTGTTCAATAAACTATTTATTTGTACTGAAATACTGTATTATTAATGTGTGTTTTTTATACTTAAAAAATCGTAAGAAAGCACCGAAATGTAATTTATCTATGGCATTATGTTGATTCTCAGATTTAGAAATTTCTTCTATTCAATATAACATTCTACATGTATTAGAAAAGAATTAAATAAAAAAAATCATATCAAAGATATATATTATCATAAAATAAAGTTGTAAAAGCTATGACTGTATAATCCATGATTTTATTAATAAAATACATTTTTGCTAGTATTATTTTTAAATTTCTACTACAAATAACTGTTATATCAATTAGACTTCTAATTTTAGGGTTAAAAATTGGATCGATTCTGATCCAAGTAAAATACCTATTAAATAAAATAATTTATGAGCAAAAATAAGCACCTAACTCTTAAACTCTAAAATATCTTGCCTCATACTTTGATTAGCGGCTTGAAATTAATTAATCAGTATTTTACCGGTTATATTATGAATATAAGAAATATTCATAGATTGGCTGAATGTTTTTTTTTTAAATAAGTATGTTTGTATAACACTGGAGAATCGATGGCTGTCGAACTAAAAAATTAAGAAAAATATCGCACTAAATTTGAAGTAGCTCTAGATACGATTATATCTGCTTTCATTTGAATCAACTTTATATAAAATTCAGCTTTGTGAAACAAGCTAAAGGCTTGCATTGCAATTACTTTCCATTAGTAACTTTGATTATCATTATTAGATAGTGTATATGTGTGGGTGGGTGTGTACATGTGTGTGTGAATAGGAGAGACCATTAGATTTAGACGAAACCTTAAGTTTACCAAATTCTGCACAGATATTAGACATTAGAAAATAAAAATATTTGGTTCGGAGCGATTTATTTAAATTTTTATTCAAATTTCAGTTAATTAAAAGCCAAGGAAAAATGTTCCATTTTTGTACATAACTTCCGAAAGTATAACAGCTCAAAATTATTTTCACATCATCTTAAAATTGAAAAATTTTATGATTTCTATTTTGCTTATTTAATAATTAAATTTTTCTGAATTTCGACGATTTTTTTTGCATTATTTTCAATTATAAGTTTTATATGATGAAATTCAAATTCGCTTTTATTCTTTCAGTATGTATTAAATCTCATGTGGTTGCTTTCAATTTTTGAAAGCTAAAGAAGAAAGATTTTGTTTTTTAATTTCGTAATTCACATGGAAAATCAGAAAATGGAATTAAATTACTAGTAAATGCAACATATATACAATTTGAAGTATATTTTCCAGCTACTTAAATTTTAAAAGCACTGTGATATCATAGACTTGATTCCATTAGGAAGGCTTATGTATATAATAAGCAGATTTAAGCTTTTTAAAATATCACAGTTTTAAATTTAATGCTTACAGATACTTCGTTGAAAGGAACATGAACAACAAATTATATATAAAATACGTAATTGAAATTCATCAATAAGTATTATAGAACCAACTGAACGTCATAAGTAGTATAATGATATAAATTTTGTTTTAAAAGTATAAAATAAATTTGCAATACATTCAGTGGAAGATGAATATTTTCAAAAAGAAAATGCAATTTTTTCAACACCTTTAACTCTATCAAAAACACAAAAGATTGCTTTGACCTTCAAAAATTATAGAGGTGAACTAGGACTAAGAAAAGTGTGATTTAAATTTTACATTACAATAATCAAACTTTTAAAGGTTTTAATAATTTTTTAGAATTTTTTTTCCAAATTAACTGAATATTAAAAAGGCTTTGCATTATGCGAAAGCGAATCGATTTGAATTCAGTTATTCATTTTTTAGTTTAATATACTAATACAGTGAACGTATGTCACTGTCTTTTATATGTGATATTAACGGTTATCTTATTTGTCACACGCAACTTTTTTTAGAGTACATCAGCAGAGCATATGAGATAGTAGAAATGATGTAATTCTCTTGGAAGAAAAATAATAATATGTTGATATTATTATTTTTTTATATTTCTATCATTGTTTTAATGATTATTTTTCAAAACTATTTGTAAATTATTTATAAATATGTTTTATGTATATTTTATTCGATTTCAGAAGAAAAAATATCTGAAAACTTTGCAAATAACCATTGTGATTCAATCCGTCCTTCCGTTTCATTTTATTTTAAACATTACGGACAACCAATAACAACGCTTCTAGTTTAAAAGAAGCTATTGGCTAAATTTGGCATTAGCAAGTGAACGGCCGATTAACTACATCAGGGCCGCTAGTTGTTTTATCCATTTTGAAAATATTGTTCTCAGTATTTTATTAATTGAAGATTGTTGTTCTGGTTGTTCTTTTTTAAACGATAGTAGAATTGGATATAATAAAAAGAACATTAGACAACAATAAGCTTCGTTAGTCACAACATTACATTTAAAACATTAGACAACCTTCACAAAAGCGTATAAAAATTATAACTATTAATGAATATAAGAATTGATAATATAATATAAGTTTGCTTTCGAATCATTAAACAAAAAGCAAGAACTTTAGAGCACGCACAAAATAATTATTCGATGTTGAAATCTACTTAATTCTTCATCTTCATATACCAAAGGATGTCAAATCGGCAATCCAAACAAACTAGATGACTACTAAGATAAATATTGCAATGAATTATCCCCAATTATTAACCAATTTCTAATTTTTACTTGAGAATTAAAATATTTATTGAATTTATTTATTTAAATATGAATTTTTATTTCTTGAGATTATTCTAATTTCTAAACTCTGCTTTATGAATCTTTAAAGAGAAAATTCAAAGGAATCAGAGCAGTGATTGCTCTGGATCCTTTGAATTCTGAAATTAAGAATTCCTTCAACCTGAATTGACAATTTTCGTGGTAACATAGCTCGTTATGCCAGCAGGATCTCAAATGGATGCCGCGCAAAAAAAAATTTTAGCTTAAAAAAATGCCCTAAGTTAACCAGAGGAATGGGAATATAGTAAGTCATTCAAAAAAGAAAAGGAATTTTTAAAACTGGAAAGAACAAATATAAAAAGAAAAAATAATATCAGATACTAGTAACTTCGCATTTTCCTTGACACCATGAATTTTTTTTAAAATTTCACTCACCGTTCATCCATTTCTCAGCAATCAATTATATGCCGAAATATTAAAGAAACTGTAAAATTAGGTTAAAAGGAACGAAAGAGTTCTAAGAAATTCGTTGAACAGAAAACTTTTTTTATTAAAATGTAGTTTTGCGAAATAAAATAGCAGACGATCTTTGTTGCGATAATAAATTTTTAAAAATTCATTTGTGAACAAACGAAAATTTTTCAGAAAAAAAAAAGAACTTTTCGAAATTCGTTTTAAAAAAAATAACAAAATTCTATAATTGTTTAAATAAATCTTTTAGTCTCACAAATCAATTTTTTCAGTCACAAAAAATCATCTTTTATTTATTCTTTTACCTTAAAGTTCGTGTAGTATACGTACAACTCAACAATGAAAAACATTAGCTAAAGCGTTTCTAGTAAAATTACTTCACTTGATCATTTGGGTTACAATACTAGAGATCAATGGGCACATTAAAGTAAATTTAAACTTCTTTCGATGACGAATTTGAGACGGAATTATCTTTGGCTGAAGAATATACAGTAAAACAACATAGATAAAATTAGATTATCACAATTGAAAAATTATATAAAGAGAAACGAAATACTACTTCCGCGAACATCAAAGCGTTCGATAATAATCTATATTAAAACTTGCATTCACGGTCGACTGAAATGACAATTCTTTAAATTTAAAAAAAATTTAAAAGTTTGACTTTTTTTTTTTTTTTTTTTTTGGAATAAGTACAACAGCATTCAAGAAAACGCATACCTAATTTACACTTATTTGAAAGATACAGAAAAGGTAACGGATCTAGGAAAAATTTTTCAAGCATAAATTTTCTTCTTTCGCACCTCAAAGTTGATTAATTCAGAAAAGAAAATTAAATTAATTCAATCTACCTTTTGTTCTCTTCCTATAGAACTATTCGGAATTCAGAAAAAAAATTATATGCCTGCATCAAACTTAGTCTTTTATGAATCTGGAAGAGTGACATGCATTCTTTAGATGAAGATTCGTTTAACTCAGTTTTGCAGAAAGTCTTTTAAAAATTTTGACTCTGAAAATTTAAGACCGATGAAAAACAGAATTAAAAAATGCATAAACGTCTATATATCCAAATTCTCACAGAGAGTAAAAAAATTATATTTCAAAATTGTTATTCTACTGTTTCAAGTAGTTTTATAATGATCTACTTTTGTTTTTAAAAAGAAGCTTTAAAAGAGAACAAAATTATAGCTATTGGTCATCAAAACATTAAATTTCAAGATCTTTGGTATTTAATATTTTGCTTTTCTCATGGTGTTGATTTTGTCCCTTTTTGTTAGTGAAAGACAGTCATCATTGGTTCAAAATTTCATTAAAAAATAAATACTCTGAGGATTTCTTTTTGAAAATCTAAGCGATAGTTTTTATTTGGACAATTGTATGATGCCTCTTCGAGATTTTTCAAAACTGGAACTCTTTACTCAAGCAGCTACTGAAAACAAGCATATTTTGATCTTAGGAGATGGGAACGGATTGAAATTACTTCCTTTCCCTCTTCAAATTTTATACTATGAGCTTTAAGTTCAATATGGCACAAAATTTTTAGTATACTGAAAACTGATTCCGATATTTTAAAACGTGATCAAACAGGAAAGTTAACTAAAAATAAAATTCCTTCTATTGTTATACTTTCTTAGATTCAACAGTTGTGTCCACTCCAATTCTAATAAGATTTTGTTTCATTTTTCTTTAAATAAGGAAGACAAAAGTACCTTGGAATTCTGAAGTAAATGATAAAATCAAGGAAAAAAATCTTAAATCGTTTAAAATTTTGCATTTGCCTGAAAAAGATTTTTTTAGATGGTTAGGTATCACAGAACTGCATTGTCTAAGTTTGTATATTTTTGCGGATGGAAGTCAGATGGTTAATTCAGCATATACTTTTCTTGAGGTTGAAAATAAAATTGATAACCCAAAAGACCCCTATCTCCGCCCAGTTTTTGCATCAGAAATGATGAATCGTAGTTGTCACGATAGTATTGAGGTGATAATTATAATAAAGTTTTAATGAACATCACTAATAACTGTACAATTCCTCTCTTGGGAAGTGCCTCCTGTCATCGGAGGGTAGGATCCCATACCTCACTTTATTCAATAAGTAAGCGAGAGCCAACTACCATACAGGAAGTTCCTCATCTCCATATCTAGATTCTGTGGTAACTCCTAGTGGAGTAGTTAAAAATGGTAAGTATACTTAAGCCATCCCGATATTAAACCATTCGATAGCCTATCGGAAGGTACATAGTTAAAATGGATTATCAGAAAACTAAGACAGCAATAGGCGATATCTGTGATTGAATCCTTATGATTATCACTGTCCACGGTACAAACCTTCCTTTAGGAGGCCTGTCCCATCAGCAGCAGTAACTGACTCGACTTATGCCTGGATGACGAGAACTTACCAACACAGCGGAGGCTTGTCATCCCCATTCTAGAGGTAACACTGTAGGATACTAAAAATGATAATCACAAATAAAAATCTTACCATGCCTGAACATCCAGGGAAATATGAAGATCTGACATCTATGACAACATTGTTGAGCAAAAAAGTGCAAAATGGTCCCCATTACAATGCTACTCATACGCTTACCATCCATGAAATGATTCCGATCCTACATCGTTATGGACACGGCTCAGGCCTATACCATCACTATGCACACCGAGGAAGTGAGAATCTGTCAATGTATACTGCACCTTCTTAACTCTATATATGAGGTGTTCCCCATTGGTACTAAGAATGGTAAAATAAATGCTTAATTACATTATATATTAAAATAACATAAAACGCCATTAGATCACTATTCTACGTCTTGAGATAATGTAGTTTACTGTTGATGCCAGGACGTTCGATTTTGTGAAATAAGCCTTGTAAATCCACGATTTCAAAAGTTACTTTTAAACGGATTCGAAGACAAAACACAGGGTTGACATCATCCATACCAAATAATTGAGATTAAAAATGTACATATGATATCTGAAAATTGACAGCAAATTTCAGATGATCAAAATCTCACAATTCATATTATTTATTTTCCAGTAATTATTATATTTTTGTCCTGCCATCAAAAAATGGCAGGATGAAACATCAGTAGCAAAACTGAAAACGATTTCAGATTCCCTTCAGCAATGATATACATTGTGAAATAATTCTAAAATATCTTTTAAAAATTAAGGAAAATTGAAGGAAAAATTATCATAGAAAATATTAAATTTTTAAATTTTAAGATGGTGTAAAAATTATTTTTGTGCCATCATTTTTTCGGAAATTATTGTGGCAAAATACAAAATTTCGTTTATATGAAATTATATTATTATTTCGTTCATTTAAAAATCTAATGCATATATATGCGCCAAGTTTGGTAGTTCAGGGTCAAATTATCTTAAAAATACTAACACATGCACGCACGCATACACATATATATAATTACACATTCATTTTTATTAAAAGTAGAGGCTTTTGACGTTTTCTTCATTTTAATATCAGGCCTATGAGAGATCTTGAAAAGTCAAACTGAATCACATTGGAATCCCCATAATCCAAATTCTGATACATAGAAAATCTCCTTATACCGATTTTTTTCCAGGAATCTAGGATTTTCAATAGAAAAGTAGTTTCCATATCATGATTAACTATCAATTTATGTATCCTGTATCGAACAAAAATGCTTCTTAAAAAAATTATTAATACTGTTGATTTCGTTCATAAAAAAGAATACAAAATAAATAAGGTGAAATTTTTGTTTCCAATGATTCTTATTTTAAAAGAAATTCACAGAATTTGCGAATCACTTCGTCAAGTATGAGTGATTCTGGATGCACAATTTGAGAGAATTGGAATTCCCTCCCCCCTTCTAAACTAGATTTTGGCAATCAAGATAAGAGACGAGTACTTGAAACTCGAGCTGTTTCGAGAAATCATTCCCAAATGTGGAAATAAAGAAACAACATATAGATATATTTGTGGAGTTCAGTACATACAAACTCATAATATGAACGATCCCGAAAAAGGGTTCGAAATGACCATGAGAGGAAAGGAAGATGCATTTACAAAAAGGTTCTCAAGGAACTGGGAATAATTTGAATAGCTGAAATGGAGGATAAAGGGCTTCGGGGACCTTACTGCGACAAATCATAGAATGTTGCAATTAATTAATAATAATAAAAAAAAAAACATAGATGGATTTCTGTTTTTGTGGTTAACAGGATTGAAAGGATTGGTTGGTTTTATTTATAAAATTTGATTCCATGTTCAAGAGCTGTATTCGAAAAATCCCTGTTATTTTCATATCGATTAAACGCTCTCGGAAACCTCCTGCTTGCAAACTATATTAATAGCATTAATTTAGCAATATTAAACTACTTTGATGAACTGTTCCCTACCACCAAATGTAGGTACTATTTTTAATCATACATAAAACTTACATTACTGTCGAAATCGTTCCTATTCCTGTGTCTGGAGACTATATTAAGGTTTTCATTTTGCGATATCTATCGAAAACGGAGGAAGGGGAGGGGGAAAGCAGTGAGAGTCAGACGATCACTGATGTCGCATTTGGTGTTATTAACTTTCAAGTAAAAAATAGCTAAATCTATACAGTGATTGCAATTGGAGGACTTTGACAAGGCATTTTCTTAAAGAGAATGTATAATGTAGCTATGAAATAAGAATGGAAATGGGGAATATGCGATCAATTTTATATTTAGAATGTCATGAAATTTCATACGAAGTAAAAATTTATGAAAGTGGACCAAAAGGTGGGTCTAGAGGATGCTTCTTGACTTTACTTATTATTTTGAATATGTAGATGATTGAATCTCAGTTTTCTATTAAGAGTATTAATTATTAGTATAAAGTGATATTTTGAATAGCAGTTCTTGTAGTATTTGTTATTCTGAATCCTATTTGGGAAAATGAATTATAAAAAAATTATAATGAATGAATTATGACAAAGCAAGGATAACTTCAGGGAAAACAACTTCCCAAAAATATTTTAAAATATTTGATGCAATATTGAAAAACACTGTACAAATTGAGAAATATCAAATGTCATATCAACAATATATTGCATGACATATTCAAAACATCGGAATATTTAAAAGTATTGTTAGGGTAAAATTCTGTCATAAAAATATTAATTTTAGTTTAATAATTCATTTTATTTTTTTAATAAAATTATTGGAAATTTTTAAAATTAAAAGCCGAATCCTGTAAAGTAATGGATAACACTGTGCATGAAAAATTCCTGCATTGAATAACGTTAAACAATTTTGCAAAAACTATATTATAATTTGCATGTATAACAACGTTGTGACGACAGTACTGTAAATTCGCTATTTTATAATACGGTATAATATGTTTTTATTAATTTTTATGTATTTTACCTAGACAGCCTAGATATTTTATAGATATATTGATGCTTCTTTGCCGTGATTTAAAAACCATCCGTTTTTTAATAAATTGTCTCATCTCAAATTTCATTTATTAATTAATTCAATTTAAAAGAAAATATAGGAGTTAGAATTTACTTTTTCAGAAATTTTTTATTTCCACTTTTATTATAAATATGCTAAAGTTTATATATAAGTTATTATGTTTGAATAAAACAAGAGCTTTGAGGAGTAAGTTTTTTTCTCAGAAACCATTATTTCAATTTTATTTAATATTGCCCTATTAGCACAATGTGTTCTCGATGATATTGTGAATTAGAAAATATTTAAGAGATCAACCAAAAGAATTACAGTACACTCCCGATTATCCGCGGAATTGGGTGGCGCGGCCGCCGCAGATAACAAAAATCGCGGATAATCCGAAAAAAGCTAAAAACGGGTATAGCAAAAGAGAAAACAGTCATTCCAACTTTGAAAAATCGTTTTATGTACAATAAAAAGTAATATAAACAGCAGGAAATGTTTAACTAACGCTTAATATTTTAGTATATCACTCAAAACTAACCTAAAATGCATTTTGTTAATGAAAACAGAAAAGTGCTTTGTACTTTCGAGAGGCGTCAAGGATACACAGAAAAATTAATACATATGTACTGTTTTAATACTGTAATGCATTATGTAATTGCAAAAGCATAACTGTAAAATTACACCTTTTTGAAGAAATCAGTGCATTTGTGTTTGATTCTTGCTTTGGAAGCATTTTATCTTTGCTTGAAAGCAAAAAAAAAAAAAAAAAAAAAAACTTAGTGCAGCAGGCGCGGATAATCGGGAGTCTACTGTAGTATATTTTCTTATACTCCAATAGGTAATTTAATTTTGGGCTCATTTATGATAATATTCAGGTTGAGGGTGGAACTCTGAATCACTGATCAGTATAGGGATTGTTTAGAAAGCTGATTAGAAAGTCTATTTTCTTAAACATTTTCTTTCACAAAGTTTATTCGTTTGAACAAATCGAATCTGATTCTTTATGGATTGAATTCTTTGTTTAAGATCTGTAACCGAACTTGTAACTATTAAGTTCAGATCCATGACCCTGAATTTAATCACATCTCTGTTAGTTATTGGATGAATGGTATCTGCGATTTTTCGATACTGTATATTTTATACTGTTCTTTAAATATTTGTCATTCATTTCAAATCTATAGTTTTCGTACATTTCTAATGTATTTATTTTGCTATCAACAAGGTTAGAAATTTAATCGCATTTGATAAAGATGTAACGCAATAACTGTTTCAGAATTTTGGTCAATATTAGTTGTGAGTTTTCAATAAATTTCGAAAAAAAAAAAGGGGAAAAAAAAAAAAGAAGAGAAAGACCTTTTTTTCGTAATGGGACACATCATAATCATAACCGCAACTTTTTGTGATTGCAGTATCAACAAATCATTGGCAGCTAGCTAACGCCTTTGTCAGTGGAAACGGAAATTGGTCACTGTCATATAATGCCTGCTGTATTAAAAAAAGTCGTAATATTTGGTGCATCCGGTAATACTGGATTGGCTACGGTTGAAGCTGCTCTAAAAAAAGGTAATATAATTTTGTACTTTTATTATTATTCGTCAAATTATCTTTATTGTCCCATAGAGGGCAGCAGTTTATACCGGTCACGTGTGTACTGTTTATCAGTATAAGTAAACAATATTGATCATTAATGATATATTGTTCAAAATGTTGCTTCTTAAAACATTTCCAATTTTAAAACCTGCCTATTATCTCAAGAATTATTTACCTTTTATAAAAACCGTGCGTAACTTAAGTGTTTCTGATTATAAGGGATTTATTTTACAACGTCATTCTGGTGAACGCGAAGGCATTATTACTTTGGGTTTGAATCGCCCTGAAACGAAAAATGCTTTAGGAAAGCAAACCATTGCTTCATTATTTGAAGTAATAGATAGTATTAAATATGATAAAGATGCTCGTGTTCTTGTCATACATAGTTTAGTTAAAGGTGTCTTCTGCGCTGGGGCTGATTTAAAAGAACGTGCAGTCATGCCAGAGGCGGAAGTTGGACCTTTTGTTGCCAAAATTCGTCAGTCGATCACAGATTTGCAGGATTTACCCATTCCCACTATTGCTGCCCTTGATGGGCATGCTCTAGGGGGAGGATTAGAAATGGCACTGGCTTGTGATATGCGTGTTACAGCTTCATCTGCGAAAATGGGACTTGTGGAAACTAAACTTGCTATAATACCAGGTGGTGGTGGAACCCAAAGACTTGCAAGAATTGTTGGACCTGCTATTGCTAAAGAATTAATTTTTACTGCTCGTATTATTGATGGGAACCAAGCTTTTAAAATAGGTCTAGCAAACCATGTTGTGGAACAGAATTCTGATGGCGATAGTGCTTTTAAGAAGGCTTTAGAACTTGCTGAAGAAATTAAAAGCCAAGGACCCATTGCTGTTCGATTGGCAAAATTGGCAATTGATAGAGGTTTGGATGTTGACTTGCGAAGTGGATTAGCATTTGAGCAAGCTTATTATGCACAAACTATTGGAACTAAAGATCGTGTTGAAGGCTTAAAGGCTTTTAAAGAAAAGAGACCTCCAAAATATACTGCTGAATAGAAATGTGCCAAATTGCAGTTACCCATTTAATATTTAAATGCAATTTCATATTTTGTATAAATATATTTTTTTAATATGTATTGATTTTTTTTCTTAATAAAGTTGAAATTTATGCATGTAAATCTTTTCAGTTGTTCTTTCTTGAAATATTATAAAATTCCTACTTTTGTTAGGAATTATAAAGCTTATTTAATATACACACATCATTCCATTTTCTCTATTCTTAACATTTTTCTGTGGAAATATGTTTAGGTTATGAAGTCACAGCATTTGTAAGAGACAAGGCAAAACTTGGCCAAGTAACTCCTCAAAATATTATTCAAGGTGATGTTCTTAATAAAGATGATGTCAATAAAGCTGTTGAAAATCAGGATGGTGTTATTATTGCTTTGGGTACAAGGAATGACCTAAGTAAGTTATTTTTATTTTAAAATGTTGTATCTTATTCACTCTATTTTTAACATTATATTATAATTTTTTATGCAGATTTTAAAATATTCATTTTTTTAGGGAAATTGTGCCACTGTGTGATAAAACGAAAATATTCTGAATTTTTACAGCATTTTGAAATTGCTTGATTTCTGTTGCTGTACATGTTTTGATTCTTGTAACTAATTAAATGTTGTTATTTTTGTGCTATTATGGATTGTAATATTTCTTAACTGATCATGCAACAAATTGTAATATCAGTTTAAAATATACCATTAAATGAATAGTTAATAAAGAATGTGGCTAGGAATTGATTTGGCAGCAATAATAAATATTTTAATATGCTTTTATAATGTATGCATATATATATATAATAAGCATAATTTTTGAAGCAGAGTCATAGATGAAGAAAGAGAAGAAGATTTTGAATTATTAAGAACATACAGCACAAAATGAAATGAGGAAAAGCTCATGAAAATTTTATCCCTGTGAATATATACTGTTAGATTTTAATTGGGATTTCCATCACGTCTCAATCACAGGCATGGAAATTGTAGGGATTTTTAGAAGAATTTTTGTAAGTCAGCAATATTTTATCCCTTCACTCGGAGTGTGGGAACCTGTCGGTTTTTAGCCGATTCAGCAATTTTACAAAGCTTCTGTTGAATTAATTAAATAGAAAAAGTGGAATGGAATCAGAAAATAAGGAATCTTTTAGAATGAAGTTAATATGGGCTGAATTAAGATAAAACTTTGGAAATTAATTAGGATTTAATTTAGATTTTAAAATATATATATGTAGATATATAATATATGTTACAAAGTTATTTCAATATGAGATTTTCAGTATTTTGTAAAAACATTTTAAATGAAAGAATGATATGAAACAAATTTGATTACCAGAAGATATAATAAAATTATAGTAATATATTTTCATATTGCTACACTAGTAATATTTGTTTTTAAAAAATTGACTTTTCTTTGTGTTTAATATTGCTCAGAAAGTTGTTTAAAAGTTTGATAGAAACTAAGCAAAAGTCTTCAAATGCCTTATTTAAATGAAAATTTTAATAATCATTTCGTAAGGATAAGGGGGAAAAAATAGAGAGAGAGAGAGAGAGAAATTGTTAAAAATTTATTTGGAGATACTTGGGCTTAAAGATTTTTATGGATTGATAATGTCCATTATGATTTAATTTTTTTTTTCTCTTAAACTCATCTAAGTGCATGTTTTTTTTCTCTTATTTTACCTCATACTAATAGCCTCCTCAAAGTGCATGACATTTGTACCTACAAAATCTTTAATTTTTATTGCTTAATACCAAAAATTTATTTATATTATCACAATTTTATAAAATTATTAGCTAAATAAGGTAGAAAAATAGAAATAAAGCATCTTTTTAATTAAAAATTTCTTAACATTACAGATTCATCATAGAATGTTAAAATAATTATAAATTGAGCAAATTGGTTTTGGTGGCAAAATAAACTTCTGGGTAGATATTGGATATCAAAATATTAAATTAAACATAAAAAATATGAGTATTAAAATTTTTGCTCAGACTCATTGTTTCAACAAGTTATAGTGTTCTGGCAATTATCTTTGCATTTTACCTTACTATAGTCTAAATAGTAATAACCGCCATAGAAAAAATCAGTACAATTTGTCAGCACTTTTTTTAATTGGAACTTTGACAGAATTTGTGTACATTTTCTGTAAGTATGTTTACAGAAATAAAAAAAACATTTTCAGATTATTAATTTGTTCAAGTTCCTTTATGATAGAAAGCAGTATTAAACATTAGCCAATGTCTTTAAATATCTTACTTTTGGTTTAGAAGTCTATGAATTTGTCAATACCTGAAGAAAAACTTGAACTTATTCTGATTTTCTGTTTTCTTTCTTGCTTTTCTTTTTTTTTTTTTTTTTTTTTTTTCTTCTAGTAAATATAAGTTTGCTATTTATTAGAATGGTATTAAACTGAAATATAACAGTTAGGGACATAGCACAAAGGCTGTTATCTCCTCTCTTTGTATTATGTAAAAACTCTCCAATAACTTTGTTTCTGTTATTCTTGCAATATTATAGATGCATACATTTTATCAATATAATTAACCTCTTCATTAATCACAATATAATATATTTTGAAATGTAATTTTTTTTTGTCTGCAAATTTGTGTTTTTATCTGATGATTCCATCTTTGTGAAGAATCTAGAGAAGAATTAATACTTTTCCCATTTAGGTAGCTACATGGGATTGTCAAATGTAAGATTACTTCTAGTTCATACCAGTGATTCTTAACATTTCACCACATCAATTGATTTAACACATCATTTATTAAGTCCCCATTCTGACACATATATGGCAACATTGTTGAAAGACCCATGTAATTTCTCGGTAGTACTAAGCTTCAAACAATATGTGTCAAAATTTCTTGACATTTTGACCGTTAGTTTAGAGGTTACAGTTGTTTTAGTGACCCCAGTTTTGTAATTTTCAAGACAATGGATAGAAAGGAATTTCGTGTGTTGATTAAGCACTGTTTTTTGATAGAGGAAAATATTGTTAAAGCCAAACAGTGGCTTGATATGCATTATGGGGACTCTGCACCAGGGAAATCTATTATTGACTGGTATTCTAAATTTAAACGCGGTTCTACAAGCACCGATGATGCTGAATGCTCTGGTCGCCCAAAAGCGGCAGTTGTTCTTGAAAACATAAAAAAAATATCCACAAAATAGTTTGGAACTGTTCAAGTGAAATAAAAAGGATTTCTTGCATCGGTATGTGACAATAGATGAAACATGGATTACCACTACATGCCTGAATCAAGAAGATCATCAGCTGAGTGGACAGCAACTGGTAAAAATCGTCCAAAGCGACCAAAAGCTCAAAAGTCGCGTGGCAAAATTATGGCATTTGTATTTTGGAATGTGCAGAGAATTTCATTCATCGACTATTGTAAGAAAGGCAAAACTATCAATAGTGAATACTACATGGTATTATTGGATTGATCGAGTGCAGAAATCAAGAAAAAATGGTCCCACAAACAAAAGAAAAAAGTGCTGTTTCACCAGGGCAATGTCCTGTGTCACAAATCGATGAAAACAATGGTTAAATTGGATTAATTATATTTTGAACTGTTTCCCCATCCACTGTACTCTCCAGATTTGGCCCCCAGCGACTACTGAGTTCTTGCAGACATGAAAAAGATGCTCCAGGAAAAGAAATTTGGCTCAAATTGCTGAAACTGAGGCCTATTTTGAGAGCAAAGACAAATTGTTTTACATGAAGGGCATTGAAAAGTTAGAGAAGCGTTGGAATGAATGCATCACTCTTGAAGGAGAGTATGTTGATGAATAAAGTGGAATTTCTTTTAAAAAAATTGTTTTTCTTAATTAGACCGGAGACTTATTGAGTGATGTGTTATTATTCAAAGTAAAATTGCTTTCTGACTGTATTCCTAAATAAATTTCTGAGTTAAGATAATGTATAAGTTTTGCTGGTAAAAAATAAATTTAATAAAATAAATTCTGTTCTGCTGGTTATTTATCTATATAACCAGCATGATAGAATTTTTATTTGATTATTATATATAGTATATTTCTAATGGAAGCAATATTTATCCCTAATTACTGCTTCTAGTAGTAAAGTATTTCATCATTGGTAAAATGTCTCATCTATGGTGGAGTTCCTTTGTTCATTGAATCTTTTTGTCTACTGAAAAAAAGTAATTGCTTTAGTCACACTGATTTAAAACATATTTTTTTTCCCTCCTATTTCTAAAAATAATTCATTCATAGATCTTGTAAAATGTGTATTAAACAATTATGGTAAGACAAAATTTAAATTACATAAATAGTTGAAGTGGAAAATCTTTTGACTTTAGGTGTGACGATCTGACAGATTGGAATTTTTTTCTGGTACTTTGTCTACTGACACAGAAATTTCATTTATTCCCATGTCTTAAAAGTTTGTGAAGATAGCTAAAAGAATCATTCGACATAGTTACAAATACAAAATATAGCTAAGCAATTTGAACAAACATCTACTCCTAAAGGAGGATTAACTTAATGAGAATTTATTGTTGGTTTTTATTTATTATTAGTTAACGTAATGAGAAAATTATTGGTTTTAAAATTGAATACCTAGTGATTCTTTTTTTAATTAAAACTGTTTGAATTTGTTATTAACAATAATAATGAGATCTAATAAAGTTATCTAATCATATTGCAAAATAATCTGGAGTAACCATATTTTTTGACTATATCTTAGGAAAAAATATTAAGAAGACTAGCTTAATAGCTTTTTTTATTGAAAAATTAAAGAAAGAACATAACAAGGGAAGGATATAATATAATTTAATAATTAATATTGTCTGTCTCAATTTTATAAGAAGAAAATAAACAAGAATATATAATTTTTTCTCAACTAATAGCTTGTTTCTGATTTTTTCCCCATATCTTTTAAGGACATGCAGTTTCATGTTCATAACAATTATATATTTGTTTTCTATTTACATATTGCTTTTGATGAAATTTAATTACTTTTATTAAAATGCTCCTTATAATTTCTGTTATTTATTTTCAATCTATGTCAAAGAAGAAAAAAAACACTGATATTTAAAAGATCTCTTTAATTCTAAAGTGAATACAATTATATTACAGTTGCAAAAAGAAGAAATAAATAATTAGGCAAGGAATTTATATGTATTATCTTAAAATCACAAAAATGACAGTGTCTTTACTTATATCTGTAATAATTCAAAATTGTTATGAATTTAAATTAGGTCCCACAACAGTGATGTCTGATGGAACTAAAAATATTTTGGAAGCAATGAAGGAGCACAATGTGAAAAGAGTTACCTGCTGTATTTCATGTAAGTTCTCCTTCATATGTTAAAGAAGTTTTTCTAATGATAGCAAAAATTTAACTTACAAGCTAAGTTTTAATTAAATAATAAGTAATTAATAAGTTTTAATTTAATTAATAAGTAATTAAATAAAACTTAACTTGCAAGTTAAATTTTATTTAAATTTTGGATTAAAGTATGAAAATATGAAATTACTGTTGCAATGAAACTTATTCCATATGCCATGTACAATCATGCTTTATTTCCTTTATTCTCAATTGCTCGTCCCCACCTTTGAAAGCAGGGATTTGAACAAAATTAGACTGAGAACTCACGAGTTGGAAAATGGTTTCATTGAATCATATATGTTTTACTATTGATTTATTTTCTTCTTTGACAGAAATAATTCAAGGAATAATGCAATCTGTCTTATTCTTTATAAAAACTGTTATAATATTTCTCCCCAAAACAAATTATTCAGTCAAATATATTTTTTCTCTTTGGTTCAAATTAAGTCTAAAATATGATTTAGTAATGTTTGCTTCAGGGATAAATGGCATAATGCACATATTGTGTTTGTTTCCTTTTCCTGGAAAAAGAAAATGAATCCAAATAAACAATGGATATTGATTTTTTTTAATGACCTTAAAAGTAATACTTTTTGATTGTGAAGATGAGCTTTATCATGTAGCATGCAGTTATTTTTTTTTTTTCAATTAAAAAGAAGATGAATGAAGGGGGCAATAAAATTAAGTAGTTTGTAGCATATTCTAACAGACAGGAAACAAGAAATGATTCAATATAATTTTGAGGGGTAGGAGTCATGAAAAAGAAGGGGGGAAATCACTGATTTATTTTTTTCAATGTGATTTATTCCTTGCAAATGTATTTTATATATCTGCTACTAAAGCATTTTTCAACAGCAGCATGTGCTATGGCATACAGTTTTTATTATTAATATTAAAACAATGATAAAGCATTAGCAATTGTAATTACCTTTCATTATTTTAAAATTATGCACTGAGTCTAAAATTTATTTTGCTTTAGCAGTTTAATTTAAAAATAATTAATATTAGATATAATAAATGAACCTTTGAATAATATTATATAATATTAAAATAAGTACAGATGAGTTACTGATTCATCTTATATTTATTATTTTAGACTCATTTAAAAATATTTTTAAATGAGTATTAATTGACCAAAGAAGCCTTAATTTTAGAAGTATTTATGCAAATGTGAAACAGACACACATACCATCCACAAAATATGGCAGCAAGATAATTGATAATTAATATAACTTTTCTTCTTCCAGTGATTTTTTACTCAGAGACCTATTTATCCTAAAATAAATCTACTGCCCAGATTGGGATTAAAGGCAGCATTTCTTTTCTTTAACCATAATAGTTGTTTATAATTAGAATTAATGTTTAGTCAGAAAACAGAAATTTGTTAGGGAAGTGGAAATTCATTAGATTTTTATTATAGATTTTTCTTTCCTTTTTGGCTTCATATTTTCAAAGGCCAATATCTATAGCATATTTTTGACAAATAGTAATAGCACTATTTGAAAATATAATGATTTATATTATCTGTGTTTTCATTTCCTATTGATTATTTATTTAGAAATAAGATTAGCAAATCATATAATTTTTATAAATTTTTTTTTTAATTTCACGATTAGTTTTATTAAAAACTGTCGCCATTATAGAAGTTTTCATTTCTTTTTTTTTCAGCTTTCCTTTTTTGGGAAAGAGAAAAAGTGCCCAAACCATATATTCCTATTACCGAAGATCACGAGAGAATGCTGCAAGCATTAAAAGAATGTGACAGAGACTGGGTAGCTGTGCTTCCTCCACACATTGCTGGTAAATATGCAATAAAATAAAACTGAAAAGTTTCTCCACTGGTTGGTTTGAAAACCATAAAAATAATAGATACTTCTTGTACGTTTATGTAAGCATTTGTTACAACAAAAAAAGTTATTTTATGTGTAATTAATACTTATTTTATTCCATTTACAGAAGAGCCACCAAGAGGAAATTATGTAATAAAAAATGAAGCTGCTGTTGATAGAGTTATTTCTAAGTATGATTTGGCTGAAATCTTAGTGAATTGTTTAACTACTGAAGAGCACTTTGGCCACTATGTTGGAATTGGATATCCCCAGTGATTTATCTGGGTTGATATAATTTCTTCATTTATGTTAAAGCATATTGGTTGCTTTTGTTTTGTTATAGTTTGCTTTTGTGTGCATATAAATTAGATTTTTCTTTATTTGAGATACTAGTGTTTCTACTTTTGTTAGAAATTGATATATATTTTGGAATAGAAACATTGATTTATTATGGATTAAGTCAAAGTATAGATTTTGTTTTATACAAACATATTTTTCTAAAGAAATTTATATAATGTATATCACATATAAAAATATATATTTGTAATAAATATATAAAATTATTAATTCCATTATTTCCATTTTTGAATTTGTTTTTATTCTCTGTATGTATATATAATTTACAAACTTACTTAATCAATATTTATCTTATGAAAGTTTATATAATTGCTGAGAATGTGTCTGAAAGGAATAGAATTACAAATTATCTTGTTTTTTCCCTTTTGACATCAAGATGTTTGTTAATTTGATAACCAATGAAATTAACAGAAAATAGATTCCTATACTTTAAAAAAAAAAAAAAAAATCTAGGAATCTGTTTTTACATTTGTCATTTTAGTCCTTCATACATAAATTCATCCTTTAAGTTGAATATTGAATTTCTTCCTCATTTGAAATTAAAATGTTTAATTTTTTTAAGAAAAATTATATAAACATTCTAAAACTGATTTATTATCAATTATACCCTAAATTATTGCTCAATTTTACAATAAAGAAAGCTTATAAATTTTTTGAACAAGGTAAGAATAAGTTCTAATCAGTTCTATCTGCAGGACATTTATGGAAATAAATGATATTCATTCATTTGGTTTTAGAGTTGTCCACATGAACTTTAATTGCAGAATCTTTAATGAGTTTAATTGAAATAATATTTGAGGTCAAGCAGTTTGATCTTAATTTTGATCATTCATTATATCGATTTAGTCTTAAGAATAAAATATTGCATATAAACTTTTCCAATTTAGAAAGATGAAAATTTTGCCAAAAGCCAGCTACTGAATGGCATGAAGAAAAGTACAAGCATTTTGTCTTTGAATTTCAACAAAGTTGCTCATTTTCCTTCAATTGTACTCAGATAAGACAGAAAATATCAGTTTTTCTCTTTATATGAAATTTGAATAAAACTATAAGATAGTTTGTCAGAAGGTTATATTCTAAAAGAAAGGTCAGAAGATTATTGACTAAAAAGAAGAAATATCTTCTGTTCTGTATGTGTGTAGGGGTTGGGTATTTTGAACCAATTTGAAACATCATTCAAGTACATTTATAATTTACTAAATGATGCTAATTAAGAAGTTAGTTATTGTTTTTTTAACCAAGTTAGTGTTTTTGATATAGTTCAATATACAACAAAACCAAAACCAGGATCTTGCTGCAACCTAACTTGACAATAATAAGTATACTGAATTTACAAACTATGTGATCTTTGTATTTGCATATCATGCCATATAGTTATTTTAAATTTACTTTACCTTCTCTTTTTCCAGCATAAACTATAAACAGACTTTCTAAATATTGGCTGTTGTTCCAGTTGTAGAATTTAAGTATTTAATGAAGCTAGAATATAATAATAAAAATCTCAATTTTAGTGGATGTATAAATCATGTATTATTTGGATATTGTGCCTATGTTCCTAACATATCCCAATGAGCAAAGATTCAGTATGTCATGCTGAAAATTCCCATTACAAATAAAATCGGAAAAAAAGATGCTTTAAAATGTCTACATTGTGTCTGGTTAAGTAAATTGAAACCTTAATATATATTTCATCAATTACTAGGGATTGAATTTGTTGCTTTTTCTTGAATATGTTTTCCACTAACATATTATTCATTAATGTATATAGATATAAAATATCTTAACAGGTCTGATTCTGGACAAAATGTTTCATTTTGTGCAGTGCCACTGTATTTCTAGGTTTAAAAGAAAATTTATTCAGGAATGCTCATTTATTCTAAGTAATTTCTAAAACAAAACTTTTTGATGTATATTTATGTTGAGCTTTAAAATGTGACTAAAAAACATGTTAAAGGGAAATTATTGATGATAATTTAATTTTAGAAGAAATTTGATTATATAAGATCCAAATTATAGATTTTAAATTACATGCTTTGATGTCAAATATTATTTGCAGAAAACAATTTCAGTGCAGTTTTAATGACTGAATATTGCACATCCTATTCCATTTTTTAAATGATTAGCTTGGTTTGCACAATATATGTACAGAAATTACATAATTTCTGCACATATTTAATAAGATTCAAGATAGCCTAAAATATACTGTAGCTAATATCATGTTCTATATACACTGTCTATCAAAGACTACGTCAGGATCTTTGTCTATATAAGTGTTATCAGTATAACTGTGTACGCGTAAATAAATTATCTACTGTACATTGTCAAAAGTTCTGCATGTTTCTTAAATTAACCTGAAAGATACAACTTATATATATTACATAATATATGTATAATATACATACATATATATTATGTATACATAATGTATATGAACATATTATTGAGAGGAACTAAGAACTGCAATTAAATTTAATGCAAAATGTTGTAAATGGCTTTGACAACATGCCAATTAATCCAATGGTATACTTATTTTTTTTTAGAGACATGATAGTACATAAATGTACCAGATGACTTGGTTGATCTAAAACATACAAAAATATGTATAAGTTCATGATTACATAACAAAATTAACTGCCACACAGAATGCTGGAAGTATCTTTGAATTTGAAATAAGAAATGATTCAAACAACGAACAAAATTCAGTGAGAAATGTGCCTTGCAAATATGTTCTTAAACTACTTTAAATTGATGTTATAACTCACGAAATGTATTGCCGTTCATATTAAAGTCAAAAATTTTCGATTTTGAGAACTATATCCATCATTATTTCTAATTCATTCATTTTTTTCTTATACATGTGGTAGTAAGAACTGAAACCAAAATATAGCATCTTTATCGTTGTATTAATTTTAGAAGTCATGTTCAAAGCAAAAATTTATAGAATCCAGATATTCGGTGATGGAGTGTGACAGCATGAATAGTATGCTATAGTCATTAAAAACAAAAATTTAAAAAAAACACGGCAATCTGCAATATGCACAATTGGATGAACATCTTCAAGGTGGCCGACTCCATTAGGAGGGGTGGGGGATATTCTGTGCAGAAACTTCGATGCAAAGTAAAATAATAGGCAATAAAGAAATTAAAATTCAACTAACTGAAGGTAAAATATTTCTCCTTCTATGGGGAGGGAAGGAGGACCAGTCTATCAATATTTTTTAGATATGAGGATTCAGGAAATTAAGCAGGGAACTAATCTAAAATAAATCTATGCTTATGGTCATTAAAACTCTCCTGAATTTTCAAAATCTTATATTCTATCATTTCCAATAGAAATATAGCAAGTTGGTTCAATTTGATAAAATTAAAATATCACAAGAGCTTTAGTTGTAAAATAAATGCCTGCCAAGTTCAAAGAACTCAAGAATCTAAATCTGGAGTTAAGCTAGGAAAGTGACTAAATGCAAGTGATTTTCCTCAGATACATAATTAAAATATCATAAAAATAAATGCATGTTCTTGCAATAATTGTGAATTATACTGGCAAGATAGTTTATGTGTATAATACCAAAAGCAACGTTAAAGTTATTAGCAAGTGAAATGCATTAAATTAATATAATTAATAATTTTTCAGTGCTGATTCCCCAATGTATTAACAATATTGGCACTATTTTTCAGTCAGTGCTAATATTGTTAATACATAATTTGATTTTTTTTTATATATATAAATACAAGCTTAGGATATAAACAAATAAATCCACTCAAATAATTATCACTGATTCAAAAAGAAGTTATAGAAATAGTTTACACTTTGACAAATAAAAGTTACTAAATCAACAAAACATTTTTTGATGGACTGTTGCAGCAAACAAGAACTTTCAATTTATTATTTGAATCAATAATCTAAACATCTGTAAACTTACCATGAATGTTACAAGTGTGTAAAACAATTTTTACTTTTTATTTTTTTCTATAACAATTCAAAAGTTTAAATGGGCCATATCTTACAACAGTTTTGGATTTGGTGACTTTTACAAGAAATATTAAGATATCTTCAATATGAACTTAAAGTATACAGTGAAAGGGGGGGGGGGGTACTCATCCCAAAACAAAACAAGAAAGATCTATAAAAATCAAAATAATGTTCATTACATTCTTCAATAATAAAGGTATTAACCACAAAAAGTTATTATGAATATTTTGAAATGTTTGGTAGCAAAAATTCGTTTAGAATATTAGGATGAAAATATATGGTATGTTAGCAAGGCAAAAAATAAAATCTGTTAGTTTATCATGTTATTTTATCCTCATCTAACATTCTGCAATTTCTCTTTAGTTCTCAAATATAATAAAAGGGATGTTACTATGATTATAATTTGACCATAAGAAAATTCAATGTATGCTTCAAGGGTGATTTCAAAACGTTAGTTATAACAGGCATTCAAATAATTATTAAATTGTTGAAGCAAGCACAATGAAACTACACAAATTTATTTTAAATAAAAGAAAACAATTTCTGTTTCATTTACGGACCTAATATTAAAGAATATTTTCACTTGTTGATTATTTCCTATGTAAATTAATTTTTAAACTAACTATAAAATAGTCTTTCATAAAATTTTATTCCAAAATGCATGTGACATCTAAATAACACAAAGCTGCTTTTAACATAGAAAAAAAGTACACAAAAAACATAAATTATACATGAATAAACAACTGATGTTTAAGTTCATGCAATGTTATAAAATGAATCCAAGAGACATGCACATAAAATAAAAAAACAGAATCGTAAATATATATATATATATTTACAAAAACCTTTCTTTAGTGATCAGATATATAGTGTAAATATATTTTCTATTATTAATTAACAATAATTTTACATAAAGCTAATCTTTTTTGTATATAGTTTAAAAGTTTTGTAATGTTTCTTGTTTGATTGCATAATATTATGATAACTTGAAAACGAGTAGTAAAACGCAAGTAAGACAATCAAATAAACTTTATAAAATAATAAGGAAAAACTGAACTTAAATTTCTGATTTCTTTTTCCATAGATAACTGCATTTCATTATTTGATATTTGTATCTATTTGACATTCTCAATAAATAAAGGAAATGCAATGTAGTATAACAAATTAAGTTCTATAAAAAATATTCTAAAGATATAAATCTTCCTACTAAGTACAATAGAATTGAAATAGTGTCATTGTTTCAGGTTAAAAAGATATAAAGCTAAAATTGATGGCAGGAGAGAAAAATTTCAAAACTTTCAGCATAATAGCACACCAAGCTCAGTCTGCCATCTCTTATAAGTGTATATGAACACACCATGAGAAAAAGAAATTACAAAACAGCCCTAGCAAGTGCTACTATAAAACCATATCAAAAACATGTGATACAGATTTCTTCAAAACATGCAAATACATTAGTGTGTTCAATATTTGACCCAAATTCTGTGAATTAATAAAATTCTCAAACATTACTCAATTGCTATACCACAGATGAGGAATATTTTACAAACTACATTTTTTCCTAATAAATGCTCTAGGTGAGCTACTTAAGACATGTAACATACATAGTCACAAACCAATGTACTTTGTACTTCATCTGGAGTGTATTCATTACTGATAATATTTTCTACACTAGTTGCATGTAGGCAAATTGTATACAGAATGTTCACATGCATACAAAAAAACTATGCAAATATAGCTCAAATGCTTTTCATTATATTTCATAGCATAAAGTTTTATATTAGAATTACAGAAAAAGCCCAGAATAACAGTATAAATCAAATCTTTTCAAAAACGTTGAAAACTGTTAATTAACTTGGCATGATTTTCTAAAAAAGTTTCAATATTTGTTATAATTAATTTCAATTTACACTGCTAATCATTCAAATAAAAAAAAAACATATACATTATATCTTCAAACAGAGAAGCTCTGAGTGTCACACAAAAACGTGTTTAAAATGTAAAAATTTTACAGAATTTCTAGAAACAAAGTTAAAGATGAAATTAAATCTCTAAAATTTTTAATTGTTAAAGAAAGTAAACAAAATAGAAAGGAAAAAAAAGCTTCAATATCTGAATTCAAATACTCTTTGCCACCATAAAAAATTATTATTTTTATTATTATTAAAACAATTTCCTTCACACTGGATCAAATAAAAAAAGTACTTCTTTTAATATATGTCTGGAATTTGATATTAACTTAGTATGCAAAGTATTAATATTCTGATAAGTATGCAAAGAAATTAAAATGCATGAACAGGCATAATAAAAATAAATTTAGAATATTGAAATATGCAGACTGGCAAACACTTGCTATCCTGAAGAGATTCAAATTTTAATCAGTAACATCAATATATTTTGAGTTAATAAAAATATTTATAACCAATGAAATAACTAAAGCGAAACATCTTAAACTTTTCACAAATGTAAATGTATTACATATAGTTTAATAATCAACTTACTTAAAGTAGTTGGTAACAAAAATTAGAATCATTATGTTGATTATGCAAAACATGTTTAAAAACAGGTACAGCCAAATCTTGAATTAATAAATTATTTATAAGATTTTCGATATTATTTATCACCACCAACTTAAGAAAAGTAGTAAATACATTCTGCAGAAGTCATAATCTGAATATATACATGCCTGTGTCATATCAACTGCAGGTTAAATTACAATAGGTTGGTACTTCAGATCATCACAGCTTGGAATATTCAATATTCTTTTGAAATATAAAAAGGGCAGCATTTATGCGATCAATCAAGTGTGAATATTCTGGCAGCGATATCATCCAGAATCCAGTCTATTCCAAGTAACAGATTTTCTCCAGTTACTGCACTGCAAGGAATTATACGCCAGTGGTGAGTCTTGATTTGATCTAATTCCAATAGCTAAATAAAAAGAAAAGACAAATGAAAACAAAGTTAAATCTATTTTACTTCCAAAAAACTAATTAGCAAATTTAATACTTTATTTGCTTCAAAAAATTAAGTATGCAGATTCCAAAAAAATTTTGATTGCTGAATTTGAAAATATAAATGAAATTTTGGATTTTTATTTTTATCCAGGTTTACCAGATATTTTAATTATTATTAAAATTAGCTTAAAAAATATACCTAATGTAATACAGGTTACTTTCGGAACAGGAAGTAATAAACCATGAAAACACAATTAATTGGATTATATACAATATAATTCTTCTAACCATGAAAACACAATATAATTTGGATATATATTTCTTTATTACTCTCTTTATATGAATCACCAGATCGTCATCTATGACATCCTATAGTCTGCTAACACTGATTTCCTTATGTACCATCTTTTCATACCAGTGAGTCCTGTTTGATATATTTGTAATATTCATTACTAATAGAATGTCAGATTATTCAAAACACACAAAAAAAAAAAAGCAACTGTCTTGGGGTCCTTTAACCCCCAAGCTTTTGAGGGCAGAGAGCATTATTTTAGTAACATTTCTAACCAATAACCATTTACAAGCATTATTTTAGAAACATTTCTAACTAATAATCATTTACAAGTTTTATATTAAATTCTTTTAAAATTCTAAAAAGAAATGATGCTTTATAATTTTAAAATTTGCAAATATGCCAAACTTTATTATTAAAATTATTTAAATTGTGTTTGGTCATTTTTTTCAAAAAAAAAAATTAATTTCAATTGTGCTTATAGTATATATATATACACTAAACTTCACTTCTTAGAAAGTGATATGTAACTAAGCAATCTGCTTTTCAGTTTGTCAAAATTTGCTACCCAAATTTATATACATGCAGAATAAATTTAAATTAAAAATAAAATTGGTTTTGAAAGTTTAGAATCGAAAAGTGGAGCCTGAGATTTACATTAGTACTACTGGACTCTTTAGGGCTTAATCCAGCTCTTATAAAACCATTACTGTTAGGAGAAAAGCTCAATGAGACAATGTAAAAAATGTGATTTGAAAGATCAAATTTTATACAGCAATCTTTTCCTTTTAGTCATTATTACAACACAGATATGCAGCTTGCTCTATCCTTATTATCATGCATACAATGTGTAGCTTGCAGGTTTTTCTCACATGCAGAATGATATTTTACCCCATAAATGAAACAAAAATTGCAAATATTATTCACACACTTCTGAAGCACAGTAATATAATTACACTTAATGATAAATTGGAGGAAAAAAATAGAAATGTCAGATTTCCCATAGGGAATAAATTTGACAAATGCAAAATGATGCAATCTCTTTCTATGTATTTATACAATATATCCATTGCAGTCTGAATTATAAGACATTGACAAGAGAACTTATGAACAAGGTGAAGGAATAAATGCAAATTAAGTGTTTATATATTATAAATATATAATTAATAAGTAAAATAAATGATAAGATTACATATAAATATATATTTATTTTTAAAATTTTAAAAGCTAAAATTAAATTCCAAATTTTCCCTTTACCTCTTTTATGTCTTCAGCAGTAAGAGCCCCAGGCAAATCTTGTTTGTTGGCAAACACTAATAATGTAGCACCAGACAATCGCTAAAATGAATGACCCATATTTAATTAAAAACAAATTATTAATATCCTGAATTCTGTAAGAATAAAAAATGAGCCAATGTTTTACAGCATCTTAATCCTTAAAGATTAATTTTGCTAAAAGAAAAATTTTAAAACTTTGAGCAAATTATAAAAAGTAGATTACACATTGAATGTCAAGGTTTTATATAAAATAAATTTCTTTTTTCATAATGTTTATTATAATAATAAAAAAATTAATAAGTTTTGTTAATAAGTTAAGTAAGTTTTTTTGTTAAATAAGTTTTGTTTTTTTGTTTTTTTCAGAAACTGTAGAAATTAGAGAATAATATTTCAACAACCAAATGAGGTCACTGAATTCTTTAAGCTGTGAAATGATTATTTCCTTTGGGAAATATTTCCAAAGAAAACAGCAAAATCAAAAAATAGCAAAGAAAAAATATAAAAATCTAACATTAATAAAAGGAAGATTAGGATGATTTTTTTTTTTTATGATACAAATTGAGAACACTTGGTTTGGCAAATTAATTCCTCCAGTATGCAATTTATTTTTACAATCTGGCATCTACAACATTCAGTATACAAGCGAAATTACTGAAATAGATATAAATATTATTTTTATGTGGTGTGTGTTATTTGTGTGTTATTTTTATTATATAGTAAAGTCAAGCAGAATAAGTTCTCAATTTTTATTTGGCTTATGACATATAAGATGAAGAAATTTTAAAGAAATTTATAAACAAATATAAGTTGTTTCAGAACCATAGAGTAAAACCATAAAGTAAAATTTTTTTAATTTGATTGCAGATGCTTGGTTTTCACAGTAAACTAAAAGTTTTGAAAGCTGTAGAAAACTAAGCATCAATGATTATTGAAAAGTCTATGATAGGCTAAATGATTTACTGTTGTAATACTAATTAAAATAATTAGTTTTTATGAACCATATATTTAATTTCTAAAAATTACCTCCTCCAATAACAGAGTATGCAATTCATCTTTACAATCTTGTAGCCTACGGCGATCTGCACTGTCTACAACCCAAATAAGTCCATCTGTACTCTCAAAATAATTCCTCCAATAGGATCTTAAAGACTTCTGTCCACCAACATCCCACATATTGAGCTTAAAACTGAAGAAAATAGTAATAATACAAGTAAATAAAAACCAGCATTCTCAACTATATTCAATATATGAATTGGAAAAAAAACTGAACACTCACCCTCTATGTTCTAGGGTTTTTATATTGAAACCTAAGGTTGGAGATATAACACTAATATCTTCACCATTAAATTTCTTTAATATTGTAGTTTTACCAGCATTATCAAGTCCTCTTAAAATCAATTAAGGTATACAAGATAAAACAATAATTTTGAGTTACATTCTAAAAAGAGTATTATAAACACAAAATAATTTAATAAATATTAATTAAAAACAACACAAACAAGTAATATTTTAAAACAATAAAATTACTATTAAATCAATTTAAACATTTGTGTCTTTATATCATGATATTATATTTATATATTATGTAATGCTTCTTTATATTTATATATTAAGCCATATCGATAAAAAAGCTGAATGTTGCACAAATTGTATAGTAAAAAGAAATTAATTAAATTCATTATTATTATTATTCTCATTAATATAATTAATTTTCTGAAAAAGATTTTTTTTAATTGACTATCTCTATGACCAATATGCGAACAAAAAATATATAAAAATATAAAAATTAATACATTTTAAAAAGAAATATGCTTTTCCTTAAATTTAAAACCATGTTTTATACTCATTTTATTTGTTTAAATTTATTAAAAATCTTGAATTACTATGGAAAATTCAGGATATATCCACACACTACTACTAGGCACCCAATCGATTGCTACTAGTCGTACTTAAAAAGCTATTTAGTGCAAGAGGCTGTTATTCTTCTTCATATCTGATGAAATTATAGCTATGGTTGTCATATATATAGTATTAGTTATAGTCTTACTCCATTTGTTAAAATTTAGCTTTAAAGTGAGAAGAAAACTGAAAAATTTCTTGCTCAAGAGATTTTGATGATGAAAGTACTTTCTCCTTTTATTCAGATAATATCTGGATTTTCTTCTACCATATATGGATTTATTATTCTAGTTCATCCTCATTTCAAACTAAATTATCCATAAAATATGAAGTGATGATAAATTCAGTATGTAAAGCAGAGACAGATTAGAAAATATTTAATCGTTTATTAACACAGCAATTATACTAATCCACAAGCAAATGTAAAATATCAATTAGTAAAGTATTTGTACTGCAAAGAAAAAGTTAAATTTAACAACAGAACATAGCCTTTATTATTTTGAAGAATTAATTGATTTTAGCATTATTCAGGTTTAGGCATATAAACCAAAATATATTTTAAAAACAAAATAAAAAAATTAAAATGCTTTAATTTTCAGCATTAATCCTAATTTAAAATTAATATAGGTAGAGTATTAAATAAAAAAAAAATGATAACAATTACATTTTAGGAAAGAAACCACAGACAAAAATGCAGAAAATTTTTTGGATATCAATAATTATGAAACAAAAAAAAAGTAACTTTAAATATATAAATGTTTTATTATTCTAATCTTCAAATTTGTATTGTTACAGGTGTTTGTTTTGTGAGCTACTTTGTGCATTCTAAAAAAGTTTATTTTCATGAATAGTATTTAGGGAAAAAGATTATTAAAAAATAATTTATTTCAAATTATATCAAAAACGACACATATATACTAAAATATATATATATGAAAAGTATATAGTACTAAAGAATAAAATCAAATATGCACCTATCACAAAAGATAAGAAATTTTCAATACAATATTGCCTAATTTTTAAGAAAATGTAGCTGGCTTTCAACCTCAGACAGATATATGGATTTCCTGGAAAAGGGGAAAATATGAAATAAAGAGTGATTTGAGATAGAAAGATAGCAAAAAATACTATAAAACTGATGTCTTCTAACTTAAAATAGACTCGTTTGATAACTCATAATGTTTACTTTTCAGCCATATATTCTCAACAACCAGGAAATATCTAAACTTACCAAAAAAGATAAGTATTAACATCATTTTGTACTTTCTTTCTAACTATACATGTTATACAGATATACAAAAAGAAACAAACGTTTGTTAAAAATTCTTTTTTAAAGAGCACGATGAGAAACAAACATCAATTATGAAATGAGAACAAAACCTTAAAGTATATATTTACATAGAGAAAAGTACACAAGAAAATAAACTAATATTCTCAAAATGTACGTTTAATTTATGATAATTTAATGCAAGGAAACTTATAGAAAGAAGAATTTTAATGGAATCATTAATAACTGGTCATCATATTAGTATAGTAAACAAAAAAAGGGCATATGGCAATAATTTAAAAATTCTTTGTAGATGAAAAGTACAAAAACTATATCCAATGTCACTCGACACTATTTCAAAAAAAAAAAAAAAAAGTTCTTTCAAGTTAGAATTACATGCACCAGTATATTTTCAATATTTATATAACGGTAGTTCTTATTTACTAGTTTCAAATAAAAGGTGAATTGAGCAAAACAATTTGACAGTTACATATGGTTCTTTTTTGTTCAACAGTAAAATAAAAGCAACAAAAATCGAAACTATAAAGGATACAACATAAGAAGTCGCATTTCTTTTTCTTTTTGTTTCATTTTCTTCAAAATTGTCAATAAACCCATTCTATATTATTTGACATGAGCAATGTATATATTTATCGCAAATAAAATTCGGTTTCCCTAGTTTTGTTTTGACTACTGAAAAGAGGTGACGGTTACAAACAATAATTCCTGATTTCGGTTTTACTGAAAAAGTGTAAAGAGAATTTCTTATACTTTTTCGGAAAACTAAAATAGTTTGAAATTTTTTAAAGGGTATAGTTAGCCTTAACTTTTAATTATTTTATATATTTATTATTCTAAGAATTTCAATCATTTAAATTAAGATTGTATATTATCGATCTGAATAGCTCGTTTCAAGTTAAGTGTGCAAAGTTTGGCAATTATTGGAATTTGGAGCATCTTCCTATTATTGGAGTTAAAAGTGTTTTCATCATTTAGCCCTGTTATGGACAAAATACTCTACCGTTGGTGTCGCATGAAAGTTTGTAAAGAGAGGGATCAGCTCAGATGTCGATCTCGTCATCTGACTGAGCTCAAAATTACGATGTCCATCTCAAAATAATCTAATCTCATTCGCGTTGCTTCCAAAAAGGATTCAATAGAGTTAAACTATGCTACTAAAAATTTCTGAGATGCTAGAAAATTCAAGATGCACTCAACAAATTGAAAATTGGACAATCAAATTGCATTTTCATCATTCTTTATTAATTACAAGAGCATCATCACCATGATGATTAATTCTCTCAGGTTTGCGAACTTACTAAAATTGATGATGAAAAAATAAATACAGTAATCAAATAAAACTCAAGTTAGCTTTAAGAAAAAACTCAGAACCTCTGCGTATTGTACTATTTCCGTGTTCATGACCATATGAAGCTCATAATTTGTTAACCATCTTATTTGGAAAATTATTTATTGATATGGTGAATATTTAACTATGTAAGGTATTTTTATTTTGAAACGACCCAATTATTTATAAAATATTAACATGTTTGATATAATGCCAAGAAAATAGTTTTTTTGTAATTACACCTGAGCGTTATTGAAGTTTCTGAAGAAAAAGAAGAAACCAAATGCCTTTGTACAACTTGCATAAAAATTTGATATACATCATTTCATCATTTGATATTATCATATTCATTTATTTGTAATAAGCGGTTGGGCCGAACAATTAATTAGCCGGAATTGATGATTGCTAAAATTTTCAGTTAAATATTTTCTACTGTTTCTCTTAGTGATTTCATCAGCAAATTATTTTTAAACTTCAAACTTTGGCAGACATGTAAAATGGGCCATTTTAGAAATATTACATTATTCTGTTCATTGTGCTATATATATATCCTTTAATCTTTATTTTATCTTAGCTGAAATTTGAACTTTAATTTGAAATGAAAATAATTAAATTGCGAATAATATAAAGAATTTCTTATGGTTGCTATTTAAAATTGGATGCACTGTAAAAAGTTTTCATCATTGTTTAATTTTAAAGTTAAACTTAATTGCAAGTATAAAAAAAATTTCAAAGAAGTTTTTTTAAAAGCACGAGTAAAGCAAAAACTACTTATCATGATATAATAAAATGTATCTTCATATTAACAATGGATTGAAATATTTTTAGTAACAATGAAAATAATTCGGATTTCTTGAATAAGTTTTAAAATACTTTTTAAATCAATCAAAAAGTAGACAAACAACTGAATATCAATTTAATTGATATCATTGATAAAAATTTAAAAATTTTTTATCAATGATAAATTAATAATTAAATAATTTTTAAATTTCGAAACGATGTAAGATTCTTTTCTGTTTTATAAGATTTATTGCAGTTTTGAGAAAAAAATGTCAAAATTTCATTTAATTTTTAAGTGATTAAAATTCTAATCAACATTTAAAAATATCTCTAAAGTATGCATTTTCATTTCCCAATAAATATCTGCATCAAATTTGAAGCTCTTTATTCAATGTTTTCTGCCCACTTAACAAGGAAAAAAAAATTAATGAACACCCACTTTTCTATAAGGTTTTATCATATTAAATATATAAATATTATTGTCTCTGGTCCCATTGTTGCTATCATTCATAGATCCAGCATTTAATGGGGAAAGGTATCTCCCTCCCACATTGGGAACATATTGTCTAACAGTATGTCATGTATAGCGACATAACATACACATATGCATCGTTATTAGTAGTACAGATAATATTTTTTAGAAAAATAAGTGTGGGTGTGATGGGTTTTAATGCATCAGTCCACTTGGATTAGCATAATCTTTTTATTCTTGATTGACAAAGGATGATGCGGATGATTTTTACAAGTGAGAATTCAATGATGAAAAAGGAATTTATATTACATGAAGATGGGCTGTTGATGTTGTTCAAAGGATCTTTCCCACCTACGCGTGGTACACTGGACATTTTCAGAGGAATTCTTCTACGCAAGAATTCCAGTTTCGGCCTTTTTTCAGAGTATCACGTCTTCTTGATTTCCGGTCGCACCCTTCTCGGCGGACATCCATTCTCTCCCCTCGTCTAGTCTGAACTCTGAACTCTGCCCTCCGACTGCTGGCTATCACCGGAAGAACGCAGAGCGCCCATTCGTGGAGTTAATTAACCACATAAGTTATATAATTTTAATTTTAATTCGTTTTATGCATAATCAAGAGAAAAATAATCGTAAATGAATATCAGTATTTTCAACACGTCTTAGTCTGCATAATATATATATATATATATATATATATATATATATATATATATATATATATATATATATATATATATATATATATATATATATATAATTATGCATCCAATGCATTTTTTTTTCATTGTGCGTGAATGTAACTAATCCATTTCTTGGTCTTCTATAATAAATTGTTTGAACTTAGGTTCTATAAGTTAGCAAATTTAATTTTTTTTAATAATTGAATTAATACAAATAATGAAATGTGTGACTCAGCTAATTACCCTAAATGGCCAGTGTTTAACACAACAAAAGCAAAGGAAAAATAGAAATACAAAGATTTCAACTCATTTCTTCAAAAATTATTTTTTTCTCCTGCAAGGTACGCATATGTTACTTTGTTCACAAAAACAGGAATACCACATTTCTCTCCCCCCCCCATACTGTTTTCTCTGAAAGAGTATCCAGAAATCTTTGCAATAAGATCGAGGCCGTTTTGCCCTCCCGACAACATTACAATCATGATCAAATAAATGTCTGCAAACGCATAAATCTAAAAAAAAGACGGACGCAACTCTTTCTACCAAATTTGGATTTTTTTATTAAATACATCATTTTCTGTCTTCTTGTAAGGGTTTTAACAATCCAAAGAAGACTCTCACTTACTTTAGAAAGACCAGTTAGCTTGGCCATCAGTGTTTTGACAATAAAATGTAGATGTTAAAAAAGCACATCGTTTAGCTACGTCTCGCAAGGATTGAACACTTCTAGTAAAGAAGGGTGTATCCATTCTTCCTCGCCGCAGGACATCGAAAATCGTGTTACACCAAAAAATGATATTTTGCCATTTTATTTACTTAATTTTTAAAAGCATTGGAAATTTCTAAAATTCTATGAAATTTTAGAGCATGGTCTTTCCTTTCTAGAGTTCTTTCTCTTTCTCACGCCATCTTGTGGACACGTATTGTCTTGTCGTAATTAGGTTTGTATGTAATTGTGGTTGATTCCAATTATTGAGACATGTTAGAAAAATAATTTTATTTACTTTTAAACTTAAGAAATTAAACAATTGATTTTTTACTACACACTTCACCGAGGCGATTGCGCGAGTGTTCTGAATAAAAAGGTGAGAGTAGCTTTTTATAAGTATAGCGCGTGTCAATACCCAGATGATGGGCAGTACGCCAGTTACATCACACACAGCCTCAACGGAACCTGTAGTTTACAGATTCATATTGATATGTGATTTATGATAGGTATTCACCATAGTCTTAAGTGTTAGAGGACTGATTTGCGGTTAGGCAAGCTGGCGACCTGTCAGTCAACCACGAATTAAAAGTAACCGGATTACAGCTTTAATTTTCCTTTGATTTAGTTCTCAATTCGGCAATGGTATTTAACATTCATTGTAGAATTGTAAGTGTTTTGCTTTATGCTCTAGCAACTTCATAAACCAGTCTTCATCATCTTCTCTTACTCTTAATAAGTTTTTGTGAAAGAAATTTGAAAATCATGATGAAGGTGTATTAAAAACAACCATTTGAGATATAGAAATTTAGTTTTTCTCTCCTCCCCGCCTCCCTTCGTCGGACTGAAAGAGAAAGTATTACAATTGTTAAAAAAAAAAAAATTCGACCTCAAGTTTTTGACAAATCACCACGTTTCAGACTTCCATGAAACCATAAAACACAATTTTTTAATTCTCCCAATTAATCTTTCATTCGTTCTATCTGTGAACTTTCCCCATTGAGATAGAAGAATTATATTTTGTATTTGATTCTAAAACCATTTTTGAAGATTTCTATCAAGATTTGGACGAAATCCGACTAAACAAACCTTTCTACTTATTCGTGTGTATATAGGCAAATATATTACAAATATATTCGCATGCCCAAATATATTCAACATTAATACCTAGATGGGTGACATTTGATAAATAGTTTTATCACCAGAATTACAGAGGAGAATTAAGATTAAATCACACTGCCACATCACGTAGGCATGTCTGTCTTTGTTTTCCTCGATAAAGGGAAAAATTACATTAAAATACATTAGTATTAAATAAAAATTATGCTATTGTTTCTTACGGCACTTGCTACGGACAAGCCCGCTGTTCGAAGATAGCCGATTTAAGCCTGAGGGGAGCGTCTCTTTTTTTTATAGTAGCGCCAACTAGGGCCAAGAGTACGACTTAGCTACTCACGCATCACTCATTCGCTTGCACAACCCCTATTTACAGGAGGGCACATTCGCACATTTCATAGATAGAACAACAACCATGCCCAAACCGAGACTCGCACCCGGGACGCCCAGATCACGGGGAAGACGCGCTACCCCTTTGCCAGGACGCCGGCATAAAAATTATATTTCAGTATTAGTGAAACAACTTCATTTAAATCCTAATTATTTCTCAGTTTTTCTCTTAATTTAGCCCATATTAATTTTAGCCCATATTAAATAATGGTCTCTTATTTCCTGATTCACTTCCACCTTTTTATTTAATTAATTCTACACGCGCTCCATAAAACTGCTCACTTCAGCATTTTCTCACGCTCCGAGTGAAGAGATAAAAAACCTTAAGGCTTTCAACGTTCTTTTCAAGATGCCTATATTTCTCTTTTCTAAGATTACACATATCATAAAAATCCCTATCAAATCTCATAGGAAAAAAACAACTGAAGGGGAAAATTTCGGTCTCTTTTGCACTTCCGTCACGAGGTAAACGGACATCGGTTTTGGCATCGTTTCTTCATCGTTGTATATAAAATGTCTTCTTCCGTGAAATAAATTGAAATTTTAAAATCTTCAAAAGTTTCTTCTATTCGTTCAAGTAACAGTTAAAATATGTTTACACGCACATAGTCAAGTCAATGCTTAGCAGTGGCGGAGATTGACTAGAACAGCCTAGAGCCGCTGGACAGAAAGATGATGCAAGCAAGTCTATTAAGAAATATTATTAATCTAACAATCAAATGAATAAATATGTAAAAAGTATAAGTTCTGTAAATCTGGGGGCACGACAATGCCCCCGCCAAGTCGAGAAAAAACAAGCGGCACGCCGTAACATCCTTTTCTCGAAGCAGTTCAGGCCATTTTTGACCCCCTATAACTTCGTTGTGAATAAAACTAGAAGCCTGAATTTTCAGAATCCAAGCAGGCATTATATACATACGGTATGTTTCAAATTTACTTAAATTTGAACCAGCAGTTTAAAAATTATAACTAGTCAAAGTTTGTGAATTTTGTCACTGACTGACTGACTGAACTCATCAAAACTCTAAGGCACTTCTAGCAGACATAGAAGCTTCAAATTTAGAATACAATTAGTGTTTAGTGTACAAATCAAGGAAAAACTAAAATATGCGTGAAATAATGGGCGAATTGATAAATTTCTCGAAGTTTCGAGCATTATCTATTTTGTCGGCAAATTCGTCGCCAAGTCGCCAAATGATCGCCATATTTGTCACCGAGCTCTGGGATCACTGGCTCGGCATCCGACAGCATTCAATACAGATTAATGTAAAACGGTCTTTCTTATGATGACACTATTCTCGCTGGGAAGCAAAATTACAGGCTTGTAACAATATCTAATTTGAAATAATTCAATTTGAAGCAGTGGAAGCTACAAACGCAATGGGTGATTTTCAGAGAATCAATCTGGTAGAAGAAAAGTAAACTGATCTTCAAAGTATGATCGCAAAACTTAATGTCGAAAAAAGAGTCTTCAAATATGATCACAAATAAAATGGACACAACTGATAATAACGCTGACGTTTTACGCTGGTTTGTGAGTGGAACTGGGGGCACTGGAAAGAGCTTTTTAATAAAAACTCTGAAAGTTTGGATTAAGACGTATTTAAAAAAAAGTGGCAGTTAGTGCTCCAACAGGAATAGCTGCATTCAATGTGAAAGGATTGATTATACATAGACTATTGCAGCTGCCTGTAGAACACAAGCAAATACCGAAGTACAAGCCACTTTCTGATAAAGTGCACCAAGTTCTGAGATCAGATTTGAAAGAAGTAGTGTTGTTTATCATAGACGAAGTGTCGATGATATCCAATGTTACTTTAACATATATTCATTTACGCTTATCTGAAATATTCGACACAAGTGATGATCAGAGTGGGTGGTTTGGAAAAAAACATCTTGTACTTTTCGGAGATCTCTTACAGCTTCCGCCGATAAGAGAAAAGTCACCTTTTGAAAAACTATCAACTGCTGAAACTAACAAATTGTTAGGTTCCCTCAGTATACCGAATCTGTCGATTGAATTGTTCATATACGATGAACTTACAATTAACATGCGACGGCTCAATGATTCTAACTTTGTTGAAATGCTAAATAGAATAAGATTAGGTGTGACTACAGAAAAAGACCGCGACTTACTCTCGATTATATTAATAACTCTCAAATCCAATTCAAATGAAAACAGATTAATTGAAATAATTGAACACCTCTTGAAACTTCCTGATGATACCGTTTGCTTATTACCTACAAAAAACATGTGTCAGCAATTAAATACTGCAATGCTTAAATCTCTTCCACATCCCGAAATAAAACTTACGGCTGTAGATACCATAGATTGCCCCAGATACCTAACAAAAAGAGCTCGTGAATGCATAAAAAAATATGAAGACGATGCTTCTATGACTGCAGGCCTCGAAGAGAACATAATTATAAAAATAGGAGCAAAAGTCATGTCAAGGCGAAATATTGAAGTGAGTCTTGGTTTAGTTAATGGTTCTATCGGTATAGTGCAAAGAGTAAAGGTTGTTCCGGAAAATACAAAAATAAATAAGAAAATATACATTACATTTAATAAAGAACATGTTTACGAGCTTAGTCTGGTCAAAACTAAATTTGAAATTATTAATAGAGCTTATGTTCGTATTAACATCCGGTCAAGCTTACGTGGCACTTTCGAGAGTTACAAGTCTGGATGGCTTACATCTAATTAATGTCGACTTTGGAAGTATTATAGCGTAGGAATCCTCAATTTGTGAATACAAGAGACTAAGAAGCATTTACCGTCCAGACTTGTCAAAATTATAACATCAAAGCTTACGAGAAAAACCCATAGAGACAGGGAGTGGGCTTTAAGAAAAATGTAGCTGAAGCTCAAGAAGTAGTACCGGAAAAGAAAAAGAGGAAGACAACATACAAAAAGAAATGAGATGCCCTCAAAAACATAACTTGTAAAAAAAACCAAGTCTCGCAACTCAGTTCTTCTTTCGTAAAAAGTTGTGAGATCCATTTAATACCAAGTCGGTCAATTTATTCAGTCCCTACTTAAGGGTGCTTCTGTCTTAAGTTATTACGTAATTAGCTAACTTAACAACATCTTATAGTAACCATATCAATATTAAAAATCTTTTATGGTTAAAATAAATAGATTGACTTGGCAATCGCACTAAACAATCTAATTTAATATAATATGTTAATGTAATCTAATTTAATGTAAAGATACATTGGGATTTCATGCGATGGGGTCTCATCCCGAAGTTCACCGAGAAGCCAAGTCAATCTATGCGATGGCCAAGTCACTCTATTTATTTTAACCATAAAAGATTTTTAATATTGATATGGTTACTATAAGATGTTGTTAAGTTAGCTAATTACGTAATAACTTAAGACAGAAGCACCCTTAAGTAGGGACTGAATAAATTGACCGACTTGGTATTAAATGGATCTCACAACATTTTACGATAGAAGAACTGAGTTGCGAGACTTGGTTTTTTTTACAAGTTATTTTTTTGATGGCATTATAAATTATTAGGACATATGTCTATATTAAATTATTTAAGTCATTATCAAGTAAAGCATAATTAATTATTTTTCAATATATTGGGATATTAATTATTCATTTAACTGTTTATATTGTATTTCACTTAACAGATCTTGTAAAATGATAATTTTAATATGGTATTTATTTGAAGTTATTTATCTTTATGCAATCCATTATAATAAAACAATACTTTTATTTGTCACTTTTATTAATAATTATGATAAATTGCTCAAGAATTTTTATTACTTTAATCAGTTTGTATTACGATACACATAATTAAAAAATAAATTTAAACATATATATTTTTTCATAATCACTAATATAAAAGATTAAACAAAAATCAATCATTAGTTAAATTATAAATATGTTATGTCTCGGTTAAATTATAAATATGTTAAAATGAGAAACTAGTTTGACCAGTTTTTGAAATTATATAAAAAAAAAGGCATGATAACGTGCTCGGCCTAAATGCGCCTCTGATTGCCAGTAATATACAGCGTACGGCATCCAGATCACCTGACCTTGATGGCTAATTAACAGAGAAAGAAAAACCCATTTCACGAAAGTGAAACAACTGAGTGATTAATCATATTTATAATTTTTAATTAAATCAGAACTGACGTTAGGTAAAACGGGATATCGGGCAGCTGAAATTACTATCTTGAATATCACGTTAAACAGATTCTACTAAAATATTGAAGACTACATTTATTATTATTATTATTATTATTTATTTTGCTTGTTTAAATATATCCCACAAATATTTATTTCTGTAAAACCATATAAACTTTCCTCACTCCACAATTTACTTTATCACTGACCAAATTTTGCTTTAAAAATCAAGCGTGGCATACAACACATATTTTTATTCTTTGCACGATTTTTATCATAGATACAATTCAATGAAAAACTAAAACTAGCTGTGATCTAGCTAATGCTAATTACATATAAATAACTCTACATCTTTAAGGTATTCATAAGACAGTTACCCCTCTCCTGCAAAAGTATTCGATGTGAATTGAATGACGTCAGAGCGACAGCATTCAGATGGTAACTAAAATTGAATGATCATCATTGATCTCTAAAGTAAGAGGACCCTACCATCATTGGAGTGCAGATAATTCGAACCTACAACCTTAATATACTCACTAAAATATGAGTATCAATCATTGAACCAGAAGCTTTCCATTCCCAAATTTAAGGAACTCTCGGGAGGTTTCTTTAAAAGTAAATAAGACATTAATTTTGCTTTAAAAATTATTTTGTGCAGCACTTATCAAATTATCATAGAAATTCGCTTTGCAAAAATAAAAGTAATTTTCATTTTAACAATTTAACAGTTAATTTTTTCCAATTCTGCCTGTAATAGATTCTATCTGTGATATATCGATTTTAAAACACACATAAGCGATCTCGAATCTTTAAATATCGAATTGAAAGATTTCTGTAAAAATATCCGATGCGTGCAAATTTCGATATAAAGCAATATCGAAATGTAGAAATATGCATTTCAAATTTTTCATCACTTTCTAACAAAAACAAAAAAAAAGCTAATGTACATTTATTTGTTATACAGGACGATTTAAAATAATTAAAATAACAAGAACATTTATTAAAAAAATTACGGAGAGCAATGACTTTTCCAAAATTATTGATAGCCCACTTTAAAAAATTTCATACTTTTTGGCTGCATCTTTATCTTTCATCACTCTTACTGCATCTTTTGATAATCTGATCTTCTCTTTTAAACTCTTAATTCTTAGAAATTTAAAGGTAAAATGAATTTAATGTAAACATTCTCATTCCAACTCAAGATTTCGACGAATCTTTAAGTTTCAAATCTCCTTGAATCTTAAGAATACATTTTGGTAATTACTTCTGTCTGTCGCTCTACCTATCTGTCTTCTCCTCAAAAACGATTTAAGCTAGATGGATTAAATATGGTATTTGGACTTTACATAAACTTTGTGGATTTCTATCAGATTTTAAACAAAATTTCTCTGTTCGGCTGTCTGAATAAAAATGAACACGATATCCAAAGATGGAAAAAGCTAAATAGATAAAATTTGGTAACCCATATCTAATTTGGAAACAGACCCGTCAAGAAATTGAATGTCTGTCTATCTGTACTTTTATATGTATATAAATGTAGTAAATCAGCAACATAACAACTTAAATAAATGGAATTTGGTGCATGATCTTGTGATAACAAGTGTAGTTTTATTTTAAAATTAAAAATTTTGTCAAATTTTGATTTTAATTATTCGGAAAAAAATGTGAACTCGAATTTTCTGGCATTTGTGTATTAATCGCATGCCAGCAATTAATCACCAAAATTCTCACGCGTTAGATTTAGTCCACTAGTTGATATTTTGTATCTATTGTTCGTCAGTATCATGCAATTAAACTACAGGTACAGATTTTCTTTATTTTACTGCAAAGCACATAATTTTCATATGGGGACTCTGAAACGAACTCTCATATTTGGAAATAAAAATATGAGCTTTCATGATGTTCACGTTTTTTCCCCAAGATCTACAATTTTATGCTGGGAAGAATTAGGATAATGCTTTTATTTAGAAATATGCGAGAAAGTTTAAGGAAAACCATCTCCCCTGGTTCATGTTTGTCCTTAATAAGAATTTTTTGTATGGATATTAGTATTCAGTCTTTTATTTTATTTTATTTTTCACAGAAATTGCACAGGAATGAAAAATTTCTTCCTTTACTGTGATTTTAGAAAAAAAAAATGTTAATTTTGTCCTATTTAGAATCAATAATCTTTCAGAGTATTTTATTTTCTCACACTGAAAAATAAGCTTTTATAAATAAAAAAAGAGTGTTAAAAAACAAACTTTGCGAATTACATTTCTTTGATTAGAATTTTTTTCTTACAAAATATTTAACAAGTTTTTTATTGTGCTTTTGAAAAGTTTCGCGCAATTTAAATCTTCCTTATAATGAAGGGGTTTCTCAAATTTCAAAATTTTTCTGAGCAGTAATTATCATCAAAAAATGAAATAAAACAATAAAACATGAGCTCCGCTGTTTAAAAGCCCTCTTTATGTAAAAAAAAAATGTGATTTTTAGCATTTTTTATTGAATTTATTCTTCTTTTGTCTAAGAAATTAAAAAAAATGATAAAAAATATTTTAAGTTAATTGTGAACAAATCTGCATCCATTGAACGCTTCCTATTTACATAAAACTAACATTTTTATTTTATTATTTTTAATTAATTTTTTACTCCCGTAAAAAGATATTTTGTGAAGAATTTTTTTACAAATAAAAATGAGCTTTACTTTATTCTAAAAAAATATTATAGCCCTTTAATAAAAAAATAATTATCTAAAATATTTTAAAGGAAAAAGTAAAGTCAAAGCGGTATTCATTTGATGAATTATGAGTTTTTATAGCTAATTCTCATATTACCACGGTATGAAAGAATCAGAAATTCGAAACCAAAGCCAGGTTTAAACGGATTGAATCTTAAAAACTTTCTCTGATTTTGATTTATTTAGTAAAAGAAAAAAATTTTTTGAACGACGAATTATTTTAATGAAAAACTAATTACGAGTACCATCAATAGATTAAAAATGATTTCGGTATAACCAAGAGAGGAGATTTTAATTTCACACTTTGCATATAATATTGTTACAAACCTGTAATGTTGCTTCCGCTTCCAATCACGATTAGTTCAATCACTGGAAAAACCTTTTTACGATCAGGCTCTGTTGGGCTCCAATTCTTAAGTTTAATGCCAGCTTTATAATCAAATATATGAACATGATAATAAGTTGAAAATGAATTTTAATGTCATAAGTTTTGGAAACAGAGTACGAAACATTCAAAAAGGTGATAATAAAAGTCACTTTAGCGTTTGTTAATCATAATGCAAATTTTCGGTTTTGTAAATTTCTTTCACTTTTTTCATTTTTTATTCATCTGATCAGATTCTCCTATTTTGATTAATAAACAAAAGAATAAAATGACACAGTTGGCATTTCTCCCTAAAATATAAACTCCATGTTATATCATTTTTGTTTAGTTAAATTAGTTTACGTTAGGAATGTGGCCTCTCCATTTGACGAATAATATAATTTTATTGTTTATGTTTTTTTTTTTCCCTTTTGATTGCTTGTTTCGTCAATCATTTCTTCCTATTTTTTATAATCTAATACATCATAATTATGCATTAATAAACTGTAAAATAAAATGATACTTCTGGCATTTCTTCCTAAAATATATACCCAGCACTATATCATTTTTGTTTGATTAAGTTACTTTAGGAATGTAACCCTTCCTTTTGACGAATAATAAAATTTTATTATCGACGTTTTTTTTTTTTTTTTTTCCTTTTAGTTTCCTGGTTTCATCAATCATTTCTTCAATATTAATATAATCTAACACACCACCATTATGTATTAATAAATAGTAAATAAAAACTTTCGAATTTCTCTCCAAGCCAATGAAATAATGGTGAATCGCTTCGTCGGCTTTCGATTTCTCTCGGAATATATCATGATTATATTTCGATATTAGGCGATAGAAGAATAATTTAAAAATTTCTAAGGCTACAATTTTATGATATCATAAGTTGCATGAACCTTTTAAAAATATTTCCATAATTTGTAAAGCAAACGAGATTACATGTCAATCAAAATTCATGTTTGATACATTATACCTGAAAATTTTGACTGGGAAACTTTTTGCAGTTTCGGAAGTTTGGAGAAGAGGTTATTCTTTTCTCTTCTTCTGACCACAAAATTACTTTGTTTTCTCAAAGCAGCCCTGATGTTACCTCTAAATAGGAATTTAATAATAACTTCAAGAGTGTTTGTAGAATAGAGAATATTTGAAGAATTTGCAATAGGCATGAAATGTGCTCTTAATGATAAAAAGTAAAAACAACTTTCGTGGCATAAAAGGTGATAATGTTTCAAACAAAAGATATTGAAAAATAAGAATTTTTTACTGAACCTCCTATTTGACCCAAGGCCAAATTTATGATCGTCTTACTGCTAGAGAATTTGAAATTTATTTGAACTATCATATGATATATCTTCTTTCAGAAAAATATATAGTAGCCGGATATCTTCCTTAAGTTATATGATGGCCAGGAAAGGTGAATTTTTGACAGAAATATTGATTTCTATTTTATCTCTAATTCATAAAATATTTGAACTTTTCTTTTAAAAAAACTTCTTTTTTAGCTTGATTATGTGATTTTTTAAAATATTTATTATGTTTTTTATATCTGTAAAATTACAGGATTTCTAATCATAAATGCATAAAAATTGTTTAAATAATTAATAGAATTTCTTATATTCTTAAGAAAAGAGTTTTATGAGCAAAATATAAAGCACATTTAATTTATTGCTATTATTACTCATATTTTGAAGAATTTGAATTATGGTATAAACTTTGAATTAGATTATGTATATTTTATAAAAATTTCAATATTTACAAAAAGATTTTTTTTAAATTTAAATTTGATGTTATTCTCAATACTATTTCAATGTTCAAAGATTGGCTAATAATTCATGTTAATCAAAGAATAATACATTAAGATATATTTACAAGTTTATGGAGAAATATTTTTATAAATTTTTGAGTAAAAGATTTACATTCAAAACAACTTTTCAACGAGTTTTTTCCCTCTCTTGTTTCTTAATTATGAAATAGGTTGTTGTGTTTGTTTCTTATGGCACTTGCCACGGACAAGCCCGCTGTTCAAAGGCAGCCGATTTAAGCCTAAGGGGGAGCGCCTCTTGTTTTTATCATAGAGCCAACTTGGGCCAAGAGTACGACTTGATTACTCACGCATCGCTCATTCGCTTGCACAACCCCTTTTTACAGTAGGGCATATTTACACATCTCAGAGATAGAACAAGATGAACAACCATGCCCAAACCGGGACTCGAACCCGGGACGCCCAGATCACGGGGAAGATGCGCTACCCCTGTGCCTGGACGCCGGCATTATGAAATATTAATCCCTATATGGGAAACTAGACTAAGTTGACGATATTGACAGTTGGTCATTTTTAATACGATCATATTGTGATATAAATTGCTTTTCTTTACTTGCATTATTAAAATAACTATATAATGTTTTGTACCTACTTGGATAAATTTTTATTTTAATACAATCAAAATTATTTTGTCATTTAAAAAATAATTCAAAAGTATCATTTTACTCCGGTACCAGGCAAGATGACAGTTACGGACTATGAAAGTGGATTAAAATGATACTACTGATAAATATCGAATACATTTTTCTTTTTAGAAAATATAAGATAGAATACTAATTAATTAAACATCGTTATTTTTTAAAAGCATGTATTGAACGAGCTAATGCGCTCAAAACTCTTGTTCATACCGTCAGCACTTTTTCACTATCAAACATAAATCTCCTTCCTTTTAAGTTTGAGCACACTTCATCTTAATCTTTTTAGGAATCTTCTTTTTATTTTTCACTTTTTTTAAAACTTGCGCATCCGTCGTATATAGATTTGCAACTCTCTATATAATCGTTTGACGGAGGACCAAAGTAGATCTTATCATATGTAAAACACCGTGCTATGGCTTCTTTGGAATTTTGAGTTGACGCCATGAGTGTCGGAAGTTTAGACTTCCAAGTTTTTTTTAATGAAAATTAAAATTTTAATTTCTTCGCAACAACTCCTTTCATTGCAACCTGGCTTTCGTTTGCTTGTTATTTTAAACTTTCCTGTTTCGCTTTTTGTTTATCTTTCAGATCCAACATCGAATTTATAGCGAGCTTCTTAAAATATTTTCTATCGGTCTATATGCTACAGAAGTTTATGAGAGACTGAAGTTTATACGCATATATAGTCCTATGTAATATGTAAAAAATTGTGTGAAAATCTGAAATCATCAAATTTAGCAAATAACGAAATATCTTATTTGTTAGTAAATGTGTTCACATATTGGAGGTCTTGAAAATTAAAATACTTTTACACACACAACATAAAATATCATTTAATAAACAATGAAATGACAACAGTGGTTAACAATGCGTGGGCATTTGGTTTAACCCTTTAAAGGGCCATTTTTTTTCTAGTCATATTATGTTAAAATAATTTTAGGTTTGAAATTAGAATAAGAAAAGGGATTCATTTAGCTTACTAGATAAATTTAATTTGGTTGATTAATTAATTTGGTTAATTAATAATTAAGTGACACATCAAGATACATCATTTTGTGTGAGATAAAGAACTGAAGCCTCTAAGTTTCTGTCTTTCTAAAATAATTTGTCAGAACTTATGCCAACCTACATAATTTCATACAAAGATTGATAAATTTGGTGGGAAGCATACTTCCCACGGCCTTAGAAAGGGTTAAATTGTGTAAAGCTCTAGTAATATCCATAGAATCGTGAAGATCGAGTAGTATATATCTGCAGCAGTTCCCCCTGCTTATTTTTTATACTTATTTTCCTAAAGTTATTTTATAAAAAAAAACGGCGGAAACTTAAATCTCTTATATTTTTTTTTTCAGAAGATTTTATCCTTTTAATTTAATTAAGTACAATTTAGCTTAATTATATTAACGTCTCGTTTTAAAACAAAACTAGGGCTATTTTGGGACGGATCCCCTAAATTTTGAACCTCTGTCAGATGACGAGGAGGATACCTGAGCTGGCACTCCCCCTCCTAGCTTCCCCGCCACATCAGCGGGAGGTCATTTGGATCTGTTCTTCTGTGGAATCGGGTCTCGAAACGGAAACTCTCCGGTTCTGAAGCTGAGACTTTACCACCAGGCCACTGTGGCCTCTTTAATTAAGTGCAAAGATTTAACTTTAATTAAGTACAATTAGATTAAAGTTGTTTAATTAAAAAAAGTTATTTTATCTCTTTTTGTTTAATTCAAATGCAATTAAAAAATCATATTTACGTTTTTCTAATTTATTTACATCATATGCAGTATATTACGGATAGATATAATTTATAAACATAATTATCGCTGTATATCATTTATAAATATATTCATAAACACTTCAAACACTATAACATACTTTATACTTCAAAATAACTTCAAGTTTACCAGATGCTTTTATGTTGAAAATTATGTAAAACATTAATTAGTAACTTGTTAAGAAATAAACAAGATTATGTCGGAATAATCAGCTTATATTTAAAGAAAAACAAACCGTCGCATACCTATTAAAGTATCCTTTTTTTGCTTGATTACCGGATTAAAAACTACTAATTGAAGGTTTTATTTATGTTACTGAAGTGAAAAAATTAATATAAGCTTTAATAATCTTCTGAAGTTAAAGTCCTTTAATCTAGTTTCACTATTAGCTTCCTTCATTTGGTCCTGAGAGAAAAAGTGTTGCCATATCCGTCCGACATTATCTTGCGTGCTAGCTTTTAAAAAGGAAATGTCATTTCGAAACTCAGCAGGAGAATTTCTGTTTAATGAATTCAATTCCAGTAGAATGTTCAGCAAGTTTAATTTAAACATTTTGTTCTTCACAATCTATGAATTTAGGTCGAGATTGCGCATTTTTTTTTATTTCATTGTGTATAAAATTACAAAAAGAAACATTATCATCATCAAAAAATTCATCGGAATGCAGATGGATCTTTACGTTTTATACTTCAGAGTCCGAAAAAGATAATTTTGAAATTATATCTGTCTGTGAATGTGTACGTGCAAGAAATTTAGTATGTGAAAATAAAACTTCAAAATTGTAGATATATGATATATCAAATTTTTAATGTTATGTTATTTCATTATATTATAACTCCATATTTACCTACTTTTTTATGAGCGATATTTTATTTTTATTTCAAAAAGAATTTTTTTATTGCTTTGATAGGGAAATGGGAGTATATTGGTATTGTTTGCCAACGGATTCTAAAACCCTCTGCTCTTTTGCGCATGTGTTAGGATGGGTTTAATTCGTCAAAATAGGAGTGAGAGGAAAGACTAACGGAGGCAGTGTTTACATTTAACAATAACGTAAAATCGAATTACTCGTAAATTGAATTAAATTAAAATAATAGGGTCAGAAACGACAAAATACTCGCATACACTTCAAGAGAGAGAGAGAAGAACTGAACGAAAAAGTATCTAATACGGCGAAAATCAAAGGCAAGAATGATGAAGAATGCCGGAAATCCGCTCATCCTTCCGCGTCTCACCCCTTAGTGAGATAGAATCGTTGAAAAGTAATCGTCTGAGGGTATTGAAACGAAAAGCAAGACGGTTTTGAGACGAAGAACTTCAAGTTCGGTTCAAATTCCATTTCTCCGAAATGCTGGTTCATTATTAGCAGGCAAAGAGCTCGGAAAATCTTTCCTCTGATATCATATGGTAGTTCAGAGAGCAGGTGTTGTCTTTGTCATCTGGCAGCAATTTTAAATTGGAAGTCTATCCCTAAACAGACAAGTATTTTTCAAAAGAAAATAATTATATAGCTCAAGTAAACCACCTACTTTGCTAATTAAATATTTACTTCTGTATTATTCTGTAATATTCATAAAGACTAAAAAGCAAACGATAATTTTTAAAAAAATTAAGTTTTTTAGTACATCAGTTAAATTGTGTTTATATATAAAAAAATTATTAAATTTATTTCCTCTCTGATAAAAATAAATTTCTTATAAGTCAATTATAAATCAGCATTTATATCTTCTTGTTATTAAACAATATGACAATGTCTCCGTTCAAATTAGAGATATTAGTGCCTTCTCGCCTTATTTTTTAATAACCGTCTTTCAAAACCAGTTGGCTGGGATATATGGTTGCTGAAAATTTCAATCAAATATTTGTATAATTTAAGGACTTCCTCAGCAAAATATTTTAAACTTCTATTTTGATAGACATATAACTCGGTCTAATTGAAAAACCTTAAAAGCTCTGTTTAATGTGTTAGGCATTTCAATAATTTTACGCCTATATTTTTATACGTCCAGTTACATCGCAGAAATGAACTAAAATATTTAAAAGCGAACTCGCTTAAAAAATTTATCCCCGTTGCTAGATTTTGAAATTAAATCTTAACTGTAAGAACAAAATTTAAAAAAAAATTTAAGCATACACAAAATTGAAATCTACTCAACATTTAAAAATAAGCCGAATCTTCATATCAATATTTTAAGACAACAACTGTAGTCAAATTTTGTTCTGTAACCAGCGCGTCTAAAACCCGTATTCAATTTTTAGATACCTGTTGCTAAATATGTTATTGCCAGATACCTGTTGCCTGCCTGTACAGGAGATTAATCTCCAAAATGTCGTCAAACGTCACATGATAGATTCAGTAAAAATGCTACTTTCACACTATAGATCAATATTTCGTTACTAATATTCACCAAAGTCATACGAGATATATTTAAGGTTCGCAATTTTATCCGAGGAGAGAGTTACACCTTTATTAGAGAGTATGTGAGCAAATTTTGGGGAGACCACTGACGCTGGTTTTTTATTAGCCTTATAATTTATACATATAGGTAATAAACTGGATCCTTCTTCTTTAACTTTCATCAATAGAAGAAAATCACGTGATTAAATATTTAATGTAAGAAGGAAGGCAGTGTGAATTTTAGGGCTATCCTGTAATGCAATTTATAATTAGATATTAGGTTAAAAAAATATTAAAAATGCCAAAATTCAGGACATTATTTTTTTTAATTTTGAAACGGTGTAAAACGTTTTCGGTAGTCATTCACAGAAAAAAGTCAAAATTATTTAATTTTTAATTAATTAAAATCTTAGTAAAAATTTCAAAAAAAATTCGCTCTTAGGTGTGTATTTCATATTTTTAAGGTATATATATACCTTAAAAATATCAAATATATATAAATACTAATGATATATATATATATATATATATATATATATATATATATATATATACACTCGCACCAAATATGAGAGTTGTTGGTCAAGTGGTCAGATTTATTGTTAATCAAGATAAACATTAGTAAAATTGTCTTTGACATTTTAATTTTTATTTTTATGTCAAATCTGCGAAAGAAATCTAGAATTATCATGCTAAATTACATTAGAATTCCTATACACCAAATTCCAATGCATATAAAGTTCCAAATTCCAATACATATACACCAAATTCCAATACATAGTGAGGTTTTCAATTTAAATTCAAAATTGCTTTTGAGAATTTTATAATAATACGGTCTCTAAACGGAAATATTTGAGTGTAAAATAGAAATTCAACTTAATAAAAAGTCACGGAAAAGGTGGTGAAAAAATAAAAAGCCACAAGAAAGTATAAAGGTTCGACAAATAGGAACAGCAATTTTCAGAAATCGTTGTTACATGTATATTTTTTTATAAAAGAAAATTTCATTTTTACTTATAAAAATATCTTTCATAATTTTTAGAACACACGTTTAACTAATTATAAACAAAGGTTGATATAAGCTTAAATACGAAAATACTATCAAAATTTCAATTGATTTGTTTTCAAATGCAATATACTCTCGAGTATCCGATTCGTGACTATCCGGCCTGGTTTTTCAAAAACTAAAATCTGTAAGTTTTATTCTTAGCCTATAGTTACCTTTTCATATCTGTATATCGTTTATCAGTGAAAAATAAAATTATTTTGAGTCAACTTTCTTAACATTAATCTTTTGTTTATGTTTCCAGCATTTAAGTTAGGTGCCACATAATGTATGCTAAAATATGAACAGTTTATATCCTTTAACTTACTTTTTATCTGATCAATTCTTAAAACGTACAATGTAGTATATAAACATATATATAAACTACCAGTGCACAGCCTTTTATTTTAACTCGTCACGTTACCGACAACGGCTTCTATGATTCACCAGGCCAAGCCGCGTTCATATTCTACGTGGCTTGAGATAAATAAAGGGCTTCCTACTCAATAAGAAGCGAGAAAATACATATTAGAACAGTGAGTTTTGGTATAAAAACTTTTTCTTCTGGTATTGGGAGCAAAGAAATGAGTTCATAGAATTGCAGCCTATACGACTTTTGTTATCCGGCCTGCCCTTCTGCCATATTAGGCCGGGAACTCGGGAGTGCACTGTATTAAGAAGTTATTTCAAATTTTCGTCTTCGTATATGAATAAATAAAATGTATCTGACTTAATAGGAATAAACCTAATAGAATTATTAATAGACTAGTCACTTTTAGAGACCTGTTTGCTCGGTCTCTATATATATCAATATCAAGGGATATTGATTATATTTCATTTCATTTAAATCGTTTAGTTTTAACTTTATATCCAAGATACCGTCAAATTGCCAGAAATTAAATTTGTTTTACTTTAGATGTCGTACATATGCTCTGTATATGAATCTTTCTAAGCACTATTAAAAAGTATAAATGTTCTGTTCATCTGTTCGTCTAAATTTCGACGAATTGTAACTCCTTTTTTTTATTCGTTCCGTAAAACTGCATACATATTTTCAAAAATACTTCTTATTTAGCTTTCAATAGTGGAAGATAATCGCATGTTTTAATATTTGATAAAACAATAACAGCAGTTTGAATTTAAGAACAACAATTTAATCTATTATTGGAAATTAGGTAAAAAAAAAATATTTTCAAGAATTGGCAAAATTCAGGAAATATTTGAACGATTATAAAATTGGTATCATTAAAAAGACAATTTTTAAAAATTTCGACACGGTATAAAATTTTATTATTCGGAAATATGTAGAAAAGTTTTAGCGGAAAAAAAGCAGAAATTCAAGTTAATTTTTAATTAATTAAAAATATAAAAATTATTACCAAGGTACACATTCCGATCTTCCAATATATACATGGACTAAATTTGGTAACAAATCAATTAACACACAATTGCTTTTGATAAGAAAATATGGGAAAATATGTATTAAACTTTTTTTGTAAATCGAAATTTCTCTATATAGAAATTGTTTTCCATTACTCTTCAAATTCTATACAGATATGTTCGATTATATTTTGATTAATTTTTCATTCTGAAACTAAATTTAAACTATTTTGGAACTCACTATTTTGAACCGCAATCAGATGATAGATAATGTTTCAACAAGTACTACCTCTCCAGATTTCCAAAATATATTAAACCACATTAGCGAGACAATGTAGGACCCTGATGGATATGACATATATCGAATTCTCTTTCTTGGCGGTTCTTTTATGGAATTCGATTCTACAGCTTCGTTTTCATATCCTCGCGATTCCTGATTTTGTACTTTATAAAATTGCATTGAAAAATCTTTTCATATCATTTTTTTTAATTGCAAGGAAATATCATATTAATGCAAATAATTTATGATTTATAAGAGTAATATAAACATGTAACTATGATTCGACCAAGAAAGTATACATCAATAATTTTGAATCAATTTATTTCTCAGTGGATTGACATTTAATGAGCAACGAGAACACATTTTGAATACACAAAGGAAAATGTCTATAAATAAAAAAAAAAAGTGGCATTATTTTAAAACATTCCAAATTTTAAACAAATTAATAGATAAGAATAAAATATCGTTGCCAACGGATTCTAAAATCCTCTGCTCTTTTGCGCATGCGTTAGGATGGGTTTTAATTCGGCAAAATAGGGGTGAAAGAAAAGAGAAAAGGAGGAGATGTTTACATTTAAAAATAAAGTAAATTCCAGAAATTGCACACATCCTTCCGTATGTCACCCCTTACTGAGATCGAAACGTCAAAAATGGTCCTCTCAGAATACTGAAACGAACAGTATTTCTATATTCTTAATAAAAAGTAAATCTTTTTCCATCTTTCATCTTATGCCTTTTTGATGAAAGCAAATCGATTGGCAGATTTATTTCTGAAAATGAATAAATTGTATCAATTTTCAACATTTGAAATATCATGGCATGAAAATATGGCAGATAGTATAAGTTGTTTAATTGAACTATAATTAAACTATATGTTAACCTTATGGAGGAATAAAAAAAACGAGGAATAAAGGAAAGATCCTGAAAACCACATATATTTTTATTTCTTTTTCCATGATCGAAATTTCCAAAATACATATATTATTTAAATACAGATACTTTTAGTTTTTGCAAGATCACGGATGTGAACAATCTGTTTGCTGATTTGATTTTAACTTATTACTTCAAGAAACATATTATGTTGTCATACATCAATATATTTCATCGTTGATAAATAAACTTTGCTGAATCTTCCTGCTCATTCTGATTAACATAATTGCTATGAACGGGATGGCTGAAGGTCATCATGCTGTCCTTTATGATGTAATAACACTTCTTGTTATTTAAGAGCCAGCTTTTTAAAAACACATTTCAATTCGAATTAAGAAGGTTTTACATCTTAGTTTAATTTTGCAGTATTTTATTTTTACAAAATATGAATTCTGCTCATTGCAAATCTTTTCAGATTTATCATTTCTAGAAATATTATTTTTTCGCGCAACAAAAAAGACTCGCTGTTAAAGTTAGGGCATCTTGCGTTGTTCAGAATGACTATGGAACACTTGAAAGCTCTAATCTGAAGGCGAGTTGTCTTCTTGAAGAAATTTTCTGGGAAACTGGCCCAATTTTGTGCTTCAATATTTTAAAAAGATTCAGTAAGCAGCCTAGTAAGGAACAATAGTTACTAAATGGCACATATATCTATCAATTTTTGAAAAATAAAGAATATAGCTAAAGAGTCAGAATTTTTCCCGCTTCTTATTGCTCAGTTTTTCTCAAATTATTTATTGGTCTTATAATATAAAATTTATCTTAATGATGGGAAAAACAAAAGGTTTTAAACACCAAATTAAGTTAGTTTTGTCTATTAGGTGCAATTATTTGCAATTAAAGTGAATTCAGAAGCGAATAATTCTGTACAGAATAAGTTTCTTTATTATTTAATTTTGATTTTTCGTTGTTATTATTTGTGCAATCAGATCTTTTTTTCCCAAAGTGAAATGTCTCTCATAAATTTTTCAAATTTAATAACAATAATATACTTAGAAAGATTTGATTTTTTTTAAAAAAAAATGTAACATATAAATTATGTGAGATTTCATTCACTTCTTTTATGTTTATGATGTCTTTACAAATTCGAGATTTTGAGATAACGGCCTCGATATCTGATACCAGTGAAGAACTGTTATATATCTACCACCAAGAAACACATCAATAGTAGAAAATATGTTCCTAATGATGTAGCGTAGGAATTTTTCTAAACTCTTACATCACATCCCTGAGAGCATATTGTTTTGCTATCACGGTTCGGCTGAGTAATCAGCTTCTTTTTCTCATCAAGACTTAAAGTTACAAGATTTACGAACTTTTAGTTAACTTGACTTAAAGTAAAGATGGAATTTTATTATCCATCATTATTCATAATGAATTATTTATACATTTCGTAGCCGACTAAAATTTCGAAATATTGTAAACTTTTTCGCTATCGATAATATATTATTTTAACAATTTAGATTGGGTTCTTAAATAATTTAATTAATATTAGATTTTATACAAATGATGCTACCTAATATGTTATTCAGAAGAAAAAGGTCTATAAAACTTATCAGTATGAGTTATGAAATAAAAAAATAAATAAATAGAAAAAAGAATGGAAATAAAAAAAAGAATTCCACCTTTCAGTATTATGATAAAAAATTGTGTTTTTAAAAATAATTTTATAAAATTTATTCCCTTTTTACTTAATTCCTTATTACTACAAACAGTTTTTATTAAAAAAAGTTAATTATGAACTAACAATTTTCTTCTTATTATTAAATAATATAATTTTCATAAAAAATAACACATTGCCATTAGGGTATCTTTTTGTAACAGCGGATTTTCATAAAATTATTTAAACATTTTAAATCCAAAGACGTTTTACAAATCATATGAATCAATCAATCAATGAAAAATATGCTGATTTTTAAGATCTTGCATGTTAGATCGGGATATATAATTTCATCGCAAGGTATTTGATCTATTCGAAAGTTATAAATACAACTGATAGTTAAATATAGTCTTTCATAATTCTTATTATTTTGTACAAAAGAACAAAGGAAAATTTGACATAAAAATTTTTTTAAGATGGAACGCAAACATCGTTTCAGTTCTGGTAATTGGATTGAAAGACGTAGTAAAGACGGACGTAATAGCAGTTCGCTGAAATTTTCGCTGTTGTAACACTGCATAAAATTTACATCACTCAATTTAAAAAGTTATCCAAATATAGGACGTATTTCCTCTTCTTCGGAGAACGATGTAAGCTTTCTTCTAAAGATTTTCTCTAAATAGATAATTAGAATGTAATGATTTAATACTTCCTGATTAGACAAGCAACAAGGATTATTGCATAAGATTAAAGTCAACAGGGTTGCTTTCTTTATCGTAATAGTTAATCCCAAAAAAAGTGTAATTGCTGTGTAATTGGCAATCCTATTCCTCAAATCATATCTTTTTCTAGAAATTTTCTGAAACATTTACCGTTCTGTTTCGTTTCTAATACGATTTTATTTCGTATAAACATGCTCATGAAATTTCTATAACGATTACCTGAGAAATCTTAAAAATACTTACATTAAATATCAAATTAAATACAACCGGTTCAAAACTTTTAACAAATCATTTAACTAAAGTTTCTGTTATGAAAAATAAATAATTATTCTTGAGAGATTTTTGACTTGTAGTAAAAGTAAAATCATATGACAACGGATACTGAAGAATATTGATACTTTCAGAATTCCTGGGCTTCAATGAATTCGAATATTTTTTAAGGGTATTTATTCAATGTAAATATAAAGGAATCTTTCTATATATATTTCTGTATAAAATCTCTAGGCCTTTTTATCATATAATTACGAATAAGTTCAAAAATCTCAGAAGGAAAAGAATTTATTTTTATAAGAAAATGATTTCGATTTATTTACAATATTTCATTGTGAATAAATCCAAATACTTTACTGCAGACGATTCCCATTTTCCTAAGTTAGTAAAATGGAATCATTTCCACCAAATTTTATGGCATATTTAAATCTGATTTTCACGCCAATTTAGATCAATGAACATTATATAGTCGTTAAACTCCAATAAATTTCATTAAAAAAAACAAAAAAAATATGTTGTAATTAAAAATGTAACTTTCATGCTTAAAAACGCACAAATTTATTTATAATTATTAATAATTAATTTCAGCCATTTTTATTCTCTTCTCTTCTACTTTCATTTGGAAATCAACTTCAAAATTAATTTAATTATTATTCGAGAACGAATTTAGTAATTGATCAGTTGATTCGGTTTGATGGCTAAGTATTCATAATGCAGGCGTTTCGTAAAAGAACATTCAAAGATTCTGTCAAAAAGAGATTCTTCTCATTGTTGTTAAAAGAGAAAAATAACAACAACATGTTTTTTCATTTTTATTCTGTGTTAAATACTTACTGTTAAAATTATCTGTAGATAGAAGTCTGAAAATTTATATTTCTCACAAAATATTAAAACTCGCTTAGGATTTAATTTTAAAAATTGCACTTATTGCATGCTTTATATCGGAATTTTGAAAACTTTTCTATGTTAATGGCATTTAATATCAGGCCCATATTTTCTCAATACTACCGTTTTTCCGGTTCCATGCTCGCTAAAGAATGAATACCTTCATCTACCTTTCTTCTTTACCTGTCATTTATTATTTGCTATAGTTCCGGCAACAAGTAGTGGATGGCAAGTGAAAGATAAAACTATTTTTTCATAATCAAATTAATTAGTTTACTTAAATAAATAATTGTTTTTTGTCCTGAAATTATAAAGCACTAAGCTTATCCAATCATGTAATATATAAAAATAAATTTTTGTTTGTTCGTACCTTAAGCGCTTCCATAATGTTCAACCGATTGCGATAAAACTTTGACAGATTATTCCTTGCACTTACGCGATGGTTATAGGATGGTTATATATATTTATCCAATATATATAAAAACTAGCCGCCTTTGGCGACCAGCCGGTTCGCCAATCTTAGTGTTCGTTAAAATTTTAATAATTAAATATTTTATGCAATTCCAACTTCTTCAGCAAAATAGTTTATTCTTCAGCAAAATATTTTAAAACTTCAAATTTTGATAGTCATATAATTCACTCATAATATTATAAAGGCCTTCAGTCATAACGTGATATGTATCTCTCTAATTTTCTGTTACCCCTCGTAGAATTTATGCTTTAAATTAAAGTGTAAAGGATTAATCTGCAATTAATATAATAATATTTTTTTACTGAAACAAAGCATTTTTTTTTAATAATATGATTACTGATAATAGAGTCACTGAGCGTTTAAACTTTATGGGCACTAAAGAATATCTTTCTTAATTTATGTAATATCTCAAGAATTTGTCAACAAAATTTTCTCAGATTCATCATGAATGGATCGATTTATTAACAATGTTTCATTTTAAATGCATCAAACACTCAGAAAATAAAATGAATCGTTTAAAATAATCTGTCGAAAACAGGTTTAAAAAAACTACTTAAAAAACGATGTACTTAAAACTATAACCATATATAAAAAATATATATAATTAACATAAATACAATTTAATTACAAAAGCATGCAACTAACCTAAAAATAATTTAAATCATTGTAAACAGGTTAAAAAAAACTACTTAAAAAACGATGTACTTAAAACTATAAGCATATACAAAAAATATATAACTAACATAAATACAATTTACTTACAAAAGCATACAACTAACCTAAAAGTAATTTAAATCGTCCGTTGATAATGGTTGCCATGCCAACGATCAGTACACAGTGCGCATGCGTGAATTTTCTTCGCCTTTTACGTAACGCAAATGCGTGAATTTTTCTACGCCAGTTGGGGTAACGCTATGAAGATTAGACATTTTTAATTTCCTTTATTCTGTGCTATTTTAATTCAAAAGTACTTCAGAATGAATCTGAAACATGGATTCATTAACAATGTTTAATTTTAAATGCATAAAACATTAAGAAAATAAACAGAATCGTTTGAAATAATCCGCCGAAAAATCTTAACCCTAGCCTCATTACTGTTGGGAGAAAAAAAGAACTAAAGCCTAAATCATTTGGCGTTGGGGAAAATCGAAGATTTTTTTGGCGGAAAAGTTGGCGGTGGGGAAAATGGAAGATTTTTTTGGCGGGAAAGTTAGTTTTTAATTAATAATTGACTACCCCTAACATTTAGGGGGATGAAAAATATATGTTGGCCGATTCTCATAGATACCGGATAAGCACAAAAAATTTCATCAAAATCGGTCAAGCCGTTTCGGAGGAGTATGGCAACGAAAACTGTGACACGAGAATTTTATATATTAGATATTTTTGGATCTATTAACTGCATTTATTAACCAAGGATTCATCTCCAAATAACTCCCCGAGGAGACAATACAGATTCAGTACAAATGCTGAAATTAAGCTAGAGGTTAATATTTCGTAGCTATTGCAAGCAAATGCCATGCAAGTCGTTCTCTGAGGTTAGCAGCTTTATTGGAGACTACGCAAGAAAGTTTTATGGAGATCAATCCTGTGGGTTTGAAATTTTAATTGAAAATTTAATAAAATTTTAGCATTTTTCACAATTGCTTCTGAAAATATTATAATGCAAAAAATTTTGCAACTTCTTAATTTTCAAAAAAATTATCTTTTCAAGTATATCAATATTTTGATTACATTTTCTAACTTTAATCTTGAGAATTCTGAACGAATCACTAATGATACAAAAATTCTTTCATTACAATTCTGAAAGAACACCAAGCATTACAATTCTAAAAGAATTCACAAATATAATATATAAAAATGAATGTTTGTTTGCTCGTATTTTATGCGATTGCGACAAAAAATTGCCAAGTTATTGATTGTACTTGAGCGAAGGTTTTAGGCATAGTACACTTATAACATTCAGAGTTTATCTCACACATTCAAAACAGAATTATAATAATCGATGCCGAATAAATTATATATAATGGAAGTTTTCTAGTGCAAACAGTAATTTTTTATTTATTCAATGAATATTCAGACGATATTTTGGTTATACAAGCGTATATTATGTTTAATTGCTTCGTCAAAAAATATGTCTTCAAAACCATTTATCACTTATTAGATCTACCGGTGCCAATAGAGTTTTTAAATTTGTTCGATCATCCAGGTGTGCCACCGCACAAATTGTCACTCAAAGTCGGCGTGTCAATTATTTTCTTGCGGAACATTACCCCCCCCCCTCCCCCGATTGTGTAATGGAACAAGAATCGCTGCAAAGTATCTGATACCGAATGTAATCGAGGTAAATATTCTTAACGGAAAGTCAGATGGGGAAGATGTGGTCTTTCCACACATTCCCATTGTTCCCACCGACATGCCTTTTGATTTCAAACGACTGCAGTTCCCCATTCGACTTGCCTTCTCGATGACCATCAACAAGGCGGAAGGTCAATCACTTCAAGTGTACGAATTGAATTTAGAAAATCATGTTTTTCACATGGCCAGTTGTATGCTGGATCCTTACCAGTCGAACAGCCAAGAAATCCCCCCCCCCTTCTAAAAACAGAAAAACAAAAAAATATTGTCACCCCTAAAGCCCTTGAATAATAAAGTCAAAAAATAGAATAAATATTATTTGTACTTCTCCTTTATGAATATATTCATTGCCGATAAGAAAATAAATATAATTTTTTCTATCATTGCTAATTAAACAATGCAGTTATTTTTAAATTTCAAACGATATTTCCAAAATTATTTCTTCTGTGGCAGCAATGCGCCAGGTACCAGCTAATACAAAAATAAAATTAAAGAAAATTGCTGATAAATTAACATTGTTGGTCACATATGTAAAAGATTAATTTCATTAAAAAGCACATTATAGTATAATAAACATTTTCAGAGGTATGCATTTTTTTTCCAGATTCCAGGATAAAAATAAATTTTTCACAATTTATTCCTCCTTTTAATTTCTTAAAACTTTGAGGCAACAGCTAAAATTTAAAAATCGATTTGTCGTTCTCAAGATCACGTGATGTGAATGTTTAGAAAATGAGCTTTCATCGTAATCGGACAGCTGTAAAAAAGAGTTTTTCTAGAACTCTTTTGATTTCATAATAAAGCATTAATGTAGCAAACTAAAAACTAATTTTTTTCTGTATATGAGTGATTTAGTAAAAATGTTGAAAAGTTTTTCATTCCAGAAATATTTATACTCAGCGATTATATACTGTGAGATTCTGATAGGGATTTTTCAATACGTGTCGATTTAGGTAAGGAAAATATAGGCAAAGAACTTTTTAAGTTAATTTTAAAAACATTCGCTTAGCTTAACAAAATTTTGTCCCTACACTTGAGCTTCTGACAGTGTTGATTAAAGCAGTTTTACAGAATTCCTGAATATATAAAAGGTGGGATTCGATCAGGAAATAAAAGAACATTTTAGAATTAAGTTAATATGGATTAAATTAACATAAAAATTAGGAAATTAATTAGCATTTATTTAAATTGGATTTTAAAATATATATATATATATTGATTCTAGCCGTTCGTTTTTCCACAATAAATGCGGGTAGAAAATAGTCTCTTTTAAAGAAGTTATTCTTTTTTTATTATGAAGGAGTAGTTTTTTTAATAACTTGTTCCAATGCAAGAAATGAAATGCCAATGAAAGATTTCAATAGGATTTCAACAATTTTTATTCAGTAGCAATATTTTTAACATGATAAAGCGTTTAGACTGACATGATGATATCCGTTAACTTCTCTTAACGATATGTAATACTTATACTATTCAAAATGTTTCGCAGTGCAGATCGTCAGACTTAGAGCTATCAAATTAGATCGTCCGGGCAATAGATACGAGAAAAAAAATGGTTTTCAAACTTTTAATTAAATTGTTAAATAAAGAGTAATTCTTGACTTTTCCCCTCTATCAGCCCGGAATTCATTACTGACACATTTTATACCATTCTTATTGAAACAGAGTGGTCGGTCGTCCAAAAACTTTCTCACGTATTGACTAAAAAAGATATTAACTTCCCTCGCACAAAATGGTGGACCTTGGACAAGACCTGGTCCTTGGACAAGGTCTTTCTTTTCTTTTTTTCTTTCTTTCTTTTATTCCCCAGAATTCCACACATGAGAGTTGCGTGTTTCGTAGTATAGTTTATAAAAACAGTAATTGATCATTATTTTCATAATATTAGTGAACAACAGTTTACGGGAAGGAACAACAGGGATCTTAGTTTTTGACGATTAATTGGTGTTTTGAGGTTAATGCACAAACACTTGAAAATCGAATATGTCTTAATTTTTCTACCCAGTTCATATAAAAGATTGGCACAGAAATGCAACTATAGTCACATACCACATTTCATTTATCTAAGCAATTCGATTATTGAATTATTGTCTTCACCCGCATGTAATAGAATCACAGACAATCAATTCCCCGTCTGATTTGGTTCAAATCGGATCTTCACTTTTTGATATTAAACATATGTGCCAACTTTTATCAGCTTAACTTTTTACATTTTTGCAGACAACCGGATAGAGATTTCCTCTGAATGGATTCAATTCAAAATTTGACAAAGATATGCAAATTTGGTGAAAAGAACACATTCCAATTTTCATTCATTTCTCTCAAGAGTTTTTGATTAATTGTGTGCACAAGCAGATATACTACCAAGAATATGTTTTTCGGATTCAGGATATCCGACAAATTGTGAAGCGTCAAAACTTCAACTCCAAAATTTTTGACGATTACAATGTTTCATATACTTTATAAATAAAAAGTAAAAAATAGTTCTACATATAATAATTTCATTTTCTTTCAGTATTTTTGATTTTTAAAATTATTGACAGGTAAATTTGTCAATAATACCTTTTATTGCTTTAGTTATTGGTTTTATATTCAAATGTGTTGAGACGTTATTAAAGATATTTTTTACGCGCGCTATCAAAGTCTGTCGTTATTTATCTAAGTTGTTGTTTGGTTATAGGGCAAACTAAGTTAATTAAGAGTAAATTTTAAAAATAAAATACATTCAAGCGAATCAAGATTTAAAAATTATAGGGTTACAATGATTCAGACTAGATGTTTGAATTTCCTTACTTTTAATTACGTCAAATTATCACTGAAAAGGCACAAAATTATGTAAATATATTTCTATTTCCTATTTATTTTCCTCTCTCAAATATGGACATAATTTAATCCAATTGCATGCTCAAAATTGCTTAAAATACGTTAGCAACGGGTAAGATAATGACATAAAATTATCCGAAATAATATTTGCCACAAAATTAACAACACTTTCGTTAATATACCGGATGTGGTATAGTTTATTGCAAATGATTAGGAAATTTCAAAAATTAAAATAACAACTAATTCGCCAATATTGAATTAAAAAGTTTTCGAATGAAAATATCCTTTCATAATTAATTGATAATTTCATAATTAAAAAAATAAAAGACTTAATTATTAGTGATCATTTCTGAAAGTGACCTGAATTATCCATACTTTTAATGCACTAAGAAATTTAGAAACTAATCGGTTTTCGTATTAAAAAAATGTAATTAATAAATAATATTAAAAGTTTTTACACATATTTATTAAAAAAAAATTAGAAAAAGTTTTTTTTTGTCTTTTCTTCTTCCCCCCCCCCTTAAATATAAAAATCTCAATTGAAAACTAGGTGCCAACTATTATTAATATATATCGAAAGGAACCAGTTTTGGGTAAAGTTCAGAAGTTCAAAGGTATTTCCACCTTAAAGGCCTTCAAAATAACACTATAAATATCATAAATTTCTTATTTAAAAATATAAAAACAGATAAGAGGAAAAAAAATGACAAAAATTCATTAAATGATCTCCGTATTTGCAAGTTGAAAAGTTATTTTAATTAGAATATATTTAATATTTTTAGTGAAATAAATCTGAGTCCTTTCAGATTCAAGATTAGCATTTAAGCTAACACACCAGACCATCCTCACATCTGTTAAATGATCAAAAAATTTTAAAAACTCTTAAAATCTCATGCGAAGATATATTTGACGTAATTAATAAACGAAGTATGTTTGGTAAGCACGCTCATTGTTTCATAGTCGTCTGTTAATTAAGCATGTAAAAAATTTTAAAAAGTTAATAAATAAAAGTTTTAGTTAATGAATAAAATGATAAGCTATATTGAATTTCTGATGTTCATCGAGAATATATTAAAACGACAAAAAAAAAAAAAAAAAAAAAAAAAAAAAAAACCAGAAACGACCCAGAGCAATTAATTATGCGAAAAGCATTCATCAAACGTTGAAAGCAACGACGAATGTTTTACTCCGACGCAAGCAGACTTCACACTAAAAAAAATATTTACTCTTAAGTAAATAAACAAGCTAGTTTGTAAAAAAGCAGCTGGGCATGAATTTACTCTTTCCAGATGTTTATGTTTTCGCGTAATTTTAATGTCACCCGTAAAGCGATAAACAGCCAATGTGGCAGTCCTGTTCGTCGCCAATCCATTTCACGAATCCCAGAAAAGCCGGCCTGTGAAGAATTTCGGACATTTAAGCTTCGCGGCGGTAAAGCCAAGTATTTTTTGCGATGGGTTTCGTCGTGAGCAAAATTTGGCCACTTTGGAGTCCAGCCGGTTATGATGTGCCGGATGAGGCTACCGGACTGACGCCTCGACAGAAGAATATTGTCCAGAACACATGGAAAATTGTGAGGGCGGACACGAAAAAGAATGGAATAGCCTTCTTTATGCGGTAAGTGCGGTTATTAAAACCGAAAAAAAAATGATAATAAGTAAGTGGTTTTGCATAAATTATTTTTCTAATTATTAAAAAAAAAGCAAAATGAGCAGAATTTGTTTGAGTTTCCTGCTTTATTTTCCTAAAATTGGGCGTATGTTTATTTTAATACTGCCTACTTTAAAAAGTTTTTTTTTTTTTTTTTTTTTTTTTTTTTTTTTTTTTTTCCGTACGGGAGGGGGGGGGGCACATTTTTTGAGAGTAAAATTTCAGAAATGAAGATTTATCCTTCACTGTGTGCTATTGCTGCTTAAAAATCATTTCAGACGTCGAACCAATTATTTTTCTTTTCTAATGCATTTTTCTTTATTTTTATGTTTTTTTAGAGAGATTACATATATAAATACGGATTAAATTGGGGATATTCATTGATAGGGAACATATCTTTAAAACAGAAATGCTTATTATTTTCTGTTATTCTCATTTTTGATAAGAATTTAACACTTTATGAAATAAATTTATAAACTAAATATAATAGATATAATTTTTGTAACTCTCTTTCTCTCTCTCTCTCTCTCTCTCTCTATATATATATATATGTATATACATACATATATATATATATTTGTATAATTCGTATAATAGAGCACTTCTTATCTTTGCCCCTGAAATCTTTTGATTCTTGATAAACTCGGCGTTATTATGTAAAGTTAAAAAAAAAAAAAAGTTACACACTGATCTAAACTTCAACGTTTTAGAATTATTCCCCTAAAGGTTTTTTTTTTAATGGAGGTTTTTTACCGCATCCACGACTTTTTAATTTGATGATTCTGTCCTGTTGCCAATCTCTAATAAAAAAATCATTATTTTTAAAAAATATTATTTCGTTGGATAATGAGAAAAAGCATTAGTCATTTCTTTAAATTAAACAAAGGATTTCAGATTCAAAGCCGTATCCAATTAAAAATTACACTAAATTAAAGATGTGGGTACTGTTGCTCATTAACTCACTTCTTTAAATGAATATCTTTTTTTTTTATTTGATACGGTCTAGACAAATCTTTTTTAATATTATTACTTTTATTTCTAGTGCTTAATCTGGGTGATCAACATCCATTTCTTTTATTGTTTTTGCTCTAAAATTATTTCTGCTCGTAGTGTCCGAGATATGCAATAATTTTTACTAATGAGTTATTATTTCTGATTCATCATATACACATTTTTTACAATAAAAATAATTATTAAGGAAAAAATTTAAAATATTCATCAAACGTTTTTTTCCTTTAGAATTTTTCCGTCGTAGATAGATCTTATTAAATATTCAAATATCACAAAGTTTTGTAAAAGGAACATATCAGCTAGGCATAGCATGTAATAGTTTTAAAGAGCTCCTTGAATGAAAAATATTTGAGATTTATTTTATTTATTTACCTTTCGAATCGCAAAAATGATTAAAAGAGTAAAATAAATAATTAATATGTTCTGGACGTGTTTAACATTTTTTACCTCACTCATCTGTTGCACATAAGATATAATAAATATATTATAATATTTAATACATTTAAAATTAGATTAATTGAAATGAAATGAAAACATATAAAACAAACATATTAAAACAAACGGAATCTTTTGGTATTGCGAAAATAAGTATGTAAAATTTATTAATCGAAATAATTTTCAAATGTCTAAACAAATGAAATGGAAATTATTCTAATTTTCGTTTTTATAATATATTGGCAATTAATGGCACCACATTGAAATCGTTTTAAAAATAAGTTCTTTTAATAAACGAAGTTATATTTATTTGCAAAATACCAAAAGCATTCTTCATGCTAGAATATATTTAAAAAATAATTCTGCTGTTAAGATAAATTTTTGTAAATAAAATCATTCATTGATTAAATTAATTAAAATATATCTCAATTTTCATGTCTGCATGCACTCATAAAAGTAAATGTTTTCCAAAAAAGTACAAAAAAAAAAAAAAAAAAAAAAAAATCTGAAATTTCTATCATCGCAGTAATAGAAAACAGTGGTAGGTATTCAACTACGCAGGCTATACACTGCCTTAAGGTCACTAGGGAAAGAGGGGATTTCAAGCAACTGATTAAAAAAAATTTCCTATTTCCCAAATAAATAAGTTAGTTTAAAAAATACAAATTATATTAATGATTAAATATTAAGATAATATTAATATTTTATCAAGTATAATTGATTACGCTCTTAATATTTCATTACATTCATATAAAACCGAACATATACTTCAATAAATATTGTGTGCAAGCAAGTGATATTAGATACATTTTCACAAAGCTAATAAAACGAAAAAATATGAACCTAAAATAAATTGCATTATTAAAAACGAACTAAAATTTGAAGCTAAATTGGACATCTTTTAAAAAGAGAAGACTCATATTAAATGCATTGCCTAAAACGGCGAAATGTTAGAGAAAAACAAAATTGAGACCGTTAATTTTATTTTGAGAATTGTTGAATGAGCTATATTTCTCCAATTTCAATAAAAAGAAAGACAAGAAACTTAATTAAACTCAGTTATTAATAAGGGTACTACTCCAAATTACTTATTTACATAACAAACCATATATTTAAGTGCAAATTCCAATAATGGAGTCGCAATTTATAAAATAATAGTTGACTTTAAATTAGATACCTGCGCAACCACTTAACGTAAATTCAGACTATACAAATTTATTTTTATGTGATAATAATTTTAATATTTTTAATTTTATCTTTATTATTTTTAATGTATGTTATCTTTCTAATATATTTCAACATGAATTATATATATAAACAATTGGGTGTTAAAATATGCGGAATTCTAATTAATTATTATCTGTATAAAATAAAATCCATTTAAAATGACGATGAATGAATACAACATAAATTAGTAGTTCTCTACGTTTACAGTGTCAAGTTTTTTTTATTCACATTTAAATTAATATTTAATTCACAGTAAAATATTACTTCCGTGCTCTATATTTTACAAGAAATCGCACTTTACTTTAATTAATATAACTAATTTTTAGCTGTTAAATAATAAAATAAAAACAAAACATTTTTGTAAATTTAAAAATAAAATTTGTTTAACTTTTAAATATACAACATTTAATAACAAATGTTGTAGAATTAATGAAAACAATATGTTTCGGAATTGAAAACTTCTGTCATTCGTTAAGATAACATCCAAACGATTAAGCAAAAATGAAATGGGCCGTTGATGAAATGCGAAACAATGTTCCCATTAAGTGAGGAAATTTTTTATAGTTATCTTACACAGTATTTCATCACCTTCTTAAGTCATTTAACCTTCTATTCCTCTGAACGCGGGGAAAACCTGTCTTGAATAAATGTCAGTGACTTTTCATTGTAACAAGTCTATCACGAAAAATAATGTTCTTTAAATCAGCATTTTATTTTTGTTTCGTTTTCAGCATTTTTCAATAGAAAATAAAGCGTTAATTTGTGTTTTTTAGGAAACGTTTATATGTTTTTTAAAAGACTTTTTTTGAATTTTTCTACTGGCAGTGGGAAATATGAAATATCTGTATTCATAAAACACTTAAAAGTTCAACAAATGGCAACACATCTTTATCATATTATATTATATGCTTTATAAAATTATATTCATAGATTATCTTGCATAATATTAATCAATTATCTGTGCATTTTACATCCACCCATAATTTTTATCGTTTTTTTTAAAACTGATAATGGATTTGAGGCAGCTGAAATTGATATTTGGAGATCAGCAATAAGAAAATAACAATATTAATAATTATATAGATTTTTTTACCTTCTATTCAGGCATTAAAATGCATTCCTAAATGCATTCTAATGCCTGAATATTTTCCAAGAATTTTATTGTTTCGAATATTCATAGCTTATTCGATTTGAGCTTAGTGTCTGAAACATATTAATAAACTTCATTCAGGAGCGTTCTTAATTATGGTTCACGATAAGTTTCCGAATGACATTTAGATTCTTCTTTAAATCAAAACTGATGTAAAAGAGAGGTCTTAATGTTTAAAAAAAAATGCCGAATAATTAGTTTGGATTGAATTACTTTTTTATCATTAATTAATGCAAAATCATTATCCCACTCTAATTTATTTTTATAACATTGAAAAAATGGAGTTTTTCTGTTTCTATACCTATGCTGTGGAAGGTTGTGGATGAATGCTTTGCCTAATTATAGATTATTTAAATTTAAGCTAATATTAAGCTTTTGTATGAAATTAAAATTATCAGCAAGAAAACTTTTTTTCCAAGATTTTTTAATTTTTTTTTTAATAATTTTTTCCTATTGATGCTGAAAAAAAATTTAGCACAAATATTCTTGATTAGATGAGTTTTCCTTTTTTTATTTTAATTAATTAAAAATTAAACGAAGTTTTTGAAGTTTGTTTTATTAAATGAACTTTTCTAGAAAATATCTGCAAAATATTATATTTCAAAAATGAATATGAACCATATGAATTGTTTTCCCATGATGCCAACTTAATTGTCATATAATTTATTCTATAATTTTAATAAGTTTTAAAAAATATATTTAGGTATATTTTACAAGTATACTTTTTATTGCTATATTAAAATGGAAATAAATTCAATTTTTAATGCAATTATTTTCCATTGCTGTTAAAATTCTGCTCTCTTTTTCCGCTATTAACAGCCATGATATGATTTTTTTTTTTTTTTTTTGCATATTTGGCAAGGTTTTGGCGTAGCCTAAAAAACTTCGATTCTGAATGATTTTATTATTTAACTTATGTATTTTATGAACAGTTTTCGCTTCAGTTAGCTTCTGATTTATCCAAACACATATATTATGCTCAGTAGTAGATTTAAGTATTTTTAAGTATACATAAATAAGGCAATCCACATAATGATGTCCTTTTTAATAAGTTAGATCTTTTAGTTTCCTATTTCAACATATTTTTAATATGTTGAATTTAATATGCTGAAATCAATAATATTGAAGCAGATTGTTAGTGTGTATAAATATGTTAATAATTATAAAAGAATGTAATGAAACATAAAAATCTGACCAATTATACTTGATAAAGTATTAATATTATCCAAATATTTCATAATTAATTGGGTTTATAATTTTTACCAATTTATTTAATTGACAACTAGGAAAATAAAATAATTTGATTGTCCACTTTCAAGGCCACCTCTCAGTCTAGTTGTCTTAGACTGCTTCCTAGTTGTTAAATTCACCAGTAAGTGCTCCGACCGAAGCCATGTAATTGTAAACGCGAAACAAATAAGGCTCATGAGTCATTTAGGTGACATATGGGCCGGCTTGCTCATATCAAAATGTCTCGTGAAGGATATATGCTGGGCTGTGTAACCCATGATCGAAATTCTGCGCCCACTGAAAAGTTCATCTCGAAATCACCACCTTAACACATTGTGAGGCAGGTCAAGTGGATAACATTTTCTAGGGGGCCTCAGTAGTCTTCTTTTTTTATTAATTTCCATTTATTTGACATAATGCAACGTGGCTATGAAGATGAACATGCCCATTTCGCGTACATGTTCGACATTGCCATTTGGGCTTAGTTTACCTACATTAACGTCCCATTTTAAAGCAACACAAGTGCTATTTTTGGTTGGATCTCGTAATTTTGAACAGCGTTCAGATGACGAGGACGCCACCTAAGCTGGCACCCCATCCTCCAAACTTCCAAACCAATGAGAGTACGTTTGATTCCGACAGATTTAACGTGCACCAGTCCCACTTATTCCAGCTCTTCAGTGGAATCGGGTCTCGAACCTGAGACCCTCCGATACCGAAGTCAATGTCCTACCATCAGGCCACCACGGCCTCCATGGGCGTTTGAGAAATGATACCTTCGCATATATGTTCAAGACTTGGCCCGCAGTTACTCTCATTTTCTAGTAATTGGTTAGCTGAAATTAAATCATCTTCCATTTTAGATTAAAATTAAAATATGTATGAGATGACGGATAAATAGACTCGGCAGAAGAATAATAGCACAATGAAGAGAACTGTTCATATAAAATATCTAAATTAGGACCAATTGCTCGTTTATCAAAATTTAAAACTTTTTTGCCGAGAGTAACATTAAAATCAAGCTACATATAAAAGATTTTATTAAGATATTTCTCGAAGAATAGCTCCGCATAACCTGCTTGTCCCCACACGTGACTAGTAAGCAATATAAAGAAGAAATTCCCGTTTTTAAATATTTTAAATCTATATTTTCAATCTTTTACTATATTATGAATAAATATAGTTGCATTACATTGTTTTTTTAGGAAGTATTAAAGTTTTTTTGTCGAAATGATATTAAAAGTATTAGATAGAATTTTATCTTTTTGCAATGAAATTGAATTTCTTTTAAGCAGAAAAATAAGATTTATAGTAACAATCATCACAACAACAAAAAAATTATTAAATGATCATTAACTTCATACGAAATATTTTTCGCATTAAATAAATCAATTCAACGACGAGGTAACATATCAAAAAAGTTCTAAGAAAAAAATTGAATATGTGCTGACAGTCTACTTGAGGAACATGTGAGGACAGTCTACTTGTTGACTACTTGAGGAATCTCTCCTCAAACTGGCTGATTGGATGTTTTTGAGAGATGGCTTTGGTTGCCATACCTTTCCAATCGTTTATCATGGCAATCATATCTTGTCTTTCTCTGTTTTAACAGGGTCGACATTTCTAATACTTATCTTCGTAGAAAAGAGCCACTATGCTATCTCGCATTTACTTAAACTTACCAATAACCTCATTTAGTATTGTGAGCTTCGATAAGCGAAATAGATAATCAGAGAGTCTTAAGTGGATAAAACTGGAAAAATTATCTAATTAAAGAGGAGAAAATATCTGAAACGTTTGACAATGCTATTCAAATTCAATGAATTAGTCTGGCTACTTGTGAACAAGTGCTCTTGAGATTGATAAGAGCGAATTTCGAGAAAATTATTCCCTTTGATGTTGTAAAACGTATTTTCATTACAAATTAGTGTTAACAGCAAGATGTAAGTTATTTAATATAAATCAATTATTTCAAATAAATAATGCATCGTTTATAGCCGTATGAGTTATAGAAGACTAAAAATATCTAATTAAATTATAATTTGAGGTCGTAGAAACAAGTATCTCTAATATGATGATAAAAGTTCATTAGTTCTAATGCTCTATTAACTTCAATGCTTAAATACTTTACTATTAATTAGTTTAAATGCTTTAATGCATTGGTTTTATTGCTCTTGCATCGGAGAATAGAGAAATGACTTCTCTTTGATTCCATTTAATTTCGCAAGTTTCTCAATTTATCTCATTTAATTTATAGTAATGTGGCTTCATTCCAAAAGTGTTAGATCTAATCTCAAACCTTTCAATTAAAAATTAAATAGTTATAAAAAATACCGCGATAGTAGAGAATTCATGCGAACTTAGCGAGTGGAATTTTATTGTAATTGTCAGTAAAATAATAGAAACAGAAAATATGATGTGAAATAAATTTCTGAATTGATGTGTGCACATTTTTTTCCTTGACTATATCTAATTCTCAATGAGATGAAATAGTTCTTTTTCAAAAATGGTGACAAAATCGATTATCAAGTATATGTGGAGGGTATGGAATGATTCCTCCACTTAAAATGTTCAGAGCTTCAAGAAACGCTACCGATTTTTAACAAGAACAAGAGTATATTTATTTTATTCAAAAAGAACAAAACGAAAAAAGATTAACAGAAGAAGTTGAAGTAACTCTTTCGTGTTGTGAAAGAAATATTAAGTTCTTGCCGGCCAGAGTACATAGTGGATAGTGAAACAGCAGTATCCACATATAGGTTGTTAGCAATGATACCTATCCATATTAATCGGTTTTAGTAGAGGATTTCAAATTATTATAATATTTATAAAAATTATTCGTTTATAAATATTCATTAAATGAGAAACGTATAATGAGACTAAGATGAAGCGATATATAATGCGAAACGAATAAACAACCATTTATTCGTTTATCATTTATGCATCGTTTCTTAGTCTCTATTCATTCATATCAATTGTAATAATAACAATGTAAATCTTCAATATATGTCATTTTCGATGTTGAAGGAATTTCTTATGAGCCAAAGATTATATGGTAAGTAATAAATATACGATTTGGTATGAATATGTGATATACTTATTCAAATACGACTTAAAAATTAATCAGAATTTATTAATTGATTGAAGAAATATTATTTCCTGCTATTTGAAGCGATGAGGATGATTAGTTCGCCATCCTTTAAAGACGCTATAAACTCCATTGAAAAAAAAAGTAAGAAAATATTTTGCTTTACCAAAAATTAATGATAAAACATGCATTGAATTTAATTCGATTCATACTACTATAGTTGCATATACATAAATAACATAAAATAAGAAATTTTATATAAAAAATATAATAAACATATGTTTTTTATGATAACTGTTTAGTTTTAAAATTTAAATATTGTGTACAATACTGTGAAGTATTATATATAATAGTACTAGATTAAAAGATTTTAAAATTCTTACTTTTAAAAATCATTGCATTAACTGCATTAAATTTGTAATCATCAAAGTTGTTTATTAAAATTCCGATTATACGTCTCTTTGTTTATAAGTCCTTTTGTGTCACTTCTTTGAAAAATATATGAATGATGCCTAAAAGTGTGCCAAATTAAATAAAGTGGGATACATCTGGCTATTTTTTGAAACAACATTTCGTTCAGGCATCAAAGGACAGGATTACAAATACTGCACTCTAAGAAAAAAAAAGCATAGAAATAAAATTCATAGTCATATCTCGAGGAGAAAAAATTTCTTGGAAATAAATAACCGCAAATAACGAGAAATAAATTTCCAAATCAGCAGAAATCCATTCTGAAACGCATGAACTTCACGAACTAAACGTTTTGAAACATGGCACTCATAAAAATCAACAATGATAACTACATTGTGTTAACACTATAAAATTGGGTTAAACAAAAGATTTTATCATTGATTTTTATTACATTTTTGGTTTTCATTTATTGCTTCGTTTGAATGAGAAAAATTTTATACTCTTGTTTAATTAAAAGAGTAAAAATTGTACTATCTCAAGCATGAACACTACTTCTAGTGCGAATGCACAGCAATGTGATACAATTGCAAATGAAGCACAATTTAATAAAACCTGAACAGAAATTCAACTTCAATTATTTCTTAATGAAATATCTTAAATTAAAATGATTCTTTTTTTTCTTTTCAGGCTGATAAAACATAATGAACAAAATCCTGTCAAAAATTTCGAGATTTCATATTCCATCCATTTAATTCTAAACCGGGTGTTGACTTATACTTAAAAAAAAAACTTAATTTATACAAAATAGAGCTAAAGAAATAGTTTCTTTGTAGCTTTTTAGCCAAAATATAATCAGAAATTGTTCTACTCGTTACTCTTTCGAAAACCGGCAAGTTTCTTCCGGCAAATCTGATTTTTTGTTGTAGAAATTCTTAATTCAGTGACTCTTTTATTTCATTCTACTTAAATTTACCCTTGGCGTTTCTGTGGTTAAAAAAGCCACATTAATTGCATACCCTGTAAGCATTAAAAGTGCAAGAAGTCTGTAGTTATCAAAATGGAGTTAGTAATTCCTAGAAAAGATTTCAGATTCTGCGGTTTTTGCTGTAGTCTTTTCCCCATATTTTTCTTTGCATGAAAGAGTTAATTGCATTCTATAAACACACAGGTGACACCTTCCGGTAATGAATCTACGCATCCCTGTAGAATTTCTTCACTCACTGTCCAGTCTTATGCCAGGTTTACACTCAACCAGTTAGTTATAAGTAGGGATTGCAATACCGGACCAAAATTACAATACCGGTATTCGGTATTTTTTAGATCTTAATACCGGGATACCGGTTTTAATACCGGTATTAGAAATTTTAGAAAAAGAAAGAAAACGAGGTGTTTCTTTGTTTTATTTGCCAGTTTTATTAGAAAGGGTAAATATCACAAAAAATAATTTCTAACTTATAAATTATAACAGTATATAGAGAATCACAAAAAAGTAAAGGAACAACATATTTATTTAAATCACAAAAAAAAGTGCAAATATCACTATGCAGTCTGTGGTACTAATACAAATTTTTGAAATGTGATCTTAAAAAACATAATGCATCGATTGTACTGTCTTTGAGCCTGAAAAGTAATTTTGTGCAAAAATTACTTGCTGTCGAAAACGCTCTTTCGGCATCTACGATAGTTATTGGTACTGTTAGCAATGCGCGATATACTTTTTCCAAGTATTTACCTCTAAATCCCTCATCTATAAATAAATCGATTTCTTATCGGATGGTTTTGGATATAGCTGTTTCTGTATTGTATTTTGGTTCGTTGAAATTTTCTTATTTATCGCTAATTCTATTTTTTGTTCAAGAGACAATTCCTTTTCACTATCGACATTAGTGTCATCATAATCTTCGATAACTGAACAGAATTCTTTTGAATGTGGATAGGTTTGTGGGTAAAAAATTTTAAGAAATTTTACTAAAAACTTAATCAGATTTGAATTGGTTATTTTCTTTTCTTATTTTTCATTTTCATTTTTAAAAACTTTATAATTATGTAAATACCATAAGACATTTTCTATTTCGATATGCCTTTCTTCTGTGCGATTTTTGAATGTAATATATAATCTTCAGATAGTGATGTGTGCTGTTCTAGAGTGATGTGTGCTGTTAGGAGTAAACGGTATCAACGTGTTTTAAAATCTAATATTAACATATATTCTGTTTTATTTTCAGTTAGTATTTATTTTTGTAATATGGCATTTTTTTGTAGGGGAACGTTTAAATATCTTAACAATTTTTCAAATTTTATAAATTATAGGAAGAAATTCTTGGTGGATTAATATTTCATCCTCATTAGTAATAACTTCCTCAACAATTACATTGTCATTATCTTCATTGTCAATATCACTCTCACTCTCTTCAAAGTTGGAATCCGAAGTTTCTATATCTAACCATACGACTGGCTCAGTTTAGCCAAGGTTGGCTCTTACGCCACTAAAACTCACAACCAACCAACCGAAGTTTCTATATCCACAGTGTTTAGATTCTTCTGTTCTTTATTTTTTTTGGTATAATACATCTATTATTCCTAATTGAATTCCATGAGCATAGCACAATTGCTGATTTGCACCAATCAACTTTCGAACTTTTTTTCATAACTGTTGCTCCATCAGTCATTATGGATATAATTTCTTCTTTCAGGGATAATCCATGTTTCGCTAATTTAGATTTAAGAGATTAATTAAACCATTAATTAGTTAATTAATTTCGCCCGTTATGAAGACATGAAAACAAAAACGTATACTATTTTGCTATGTTTTCGATCCCTGAACATATAGTGGAGACAATTTTAAAAATTTCTAGTAAATACCGAAAAACCGGTATTTAAACTTGTGAATACCGGTATTACAAAATTATACAAATCTCTCAAAATACCGGTATTCGGTATCCCGGTATACTGGTATTGCAATCCCTAGTTATAAGACGGCCAGTAGGCAGCGCATGTGTAGAAAGGGACTGATTTATGTTTGCCACAATTTCATAAGATAGATTCAGGCATTCCCTGCTTGGCTATAAATTGCCGTTTTGGCGTCTCTGAACTTTTCTTTTTCACTGCATATGGTATTAAAATGATGGATATTGGTAAAATAATAATACTGGAGACATGGTAAAATAAAAAAAAAGGTCAACAGACCTTAATTTTGGTAACTATAGAAAAAAAAATGGAAAATAAAATGGTAACACACATACACACACACACACACACACACACACACACACACACACACACACACACACACACACACACACACACACACACACACACACACACACACACACAATCTTGCATCAGAAAGAACAAAAAGCACAAAATATCTGAATTAATCTATGATAAATGATCAATTTTTCACTCCAAAACATGCCAAATTCTACAAATGTTGGCGCCGTGAGGGGAAAAAAAAAAAAAAAAATACAATTCAGCGGCATGTTTTTGAACCGTCGGGACAAGTACTTGCCAAGGTCCGAACAGCATTTTTCAACCTTTCTATGCATGAGCTGCGTACTGGCCATCTTATAACTGACCGAATGTAAACCCACCTTCAGACACAATTCGAGACAGTCTAGTCGTTTTGATACTCGTTCTTTGAGTTATTATTACTACTAGAAAAAGCTTTAAGGTGAACTTTCGTAAATGTGAAATATTTTTTATTAAACATTTCTTTCTAGTAAGAAAAATGATTAAGGCAAAGTAATCGCTTAGAAGTAATTAATAGTAATAATTGTAGGAACGTAAATCCGTGGAACCAAGAATTCAAAAAAATGTGAAAATTCGTAGAAAAGCACATTTATACTGAATACTTGACATAAATATCTTTTCTTAATAGAATAGAAATTTGATTTCAACTGTTTTTTTTTTAAGTTATTGAAAAGCTGATATGGTTTTTTTTTCTTTTTAAAAGTAATAGATTACAGAATATTTTTCATAGAAAACTTAATATAAAATGAAAAGTTCGTGATTATTAAGTTTTCCCAAATACGGAGAATTTCTAAATAATCTTTTCAAAACTTTCTCTGGGCGTTTAAATTAAAGTCAGTAGATTTTCTGAATGTCACTTCAAGATGCTTTAGAATATGCATGCAATGCGTAGTATAAAATATACAAGTGAAAAAAAACTAAAAATTTAAAAACAAAAATCGAGAACATCAGAATAGACAGATTTAAAAAAGTAAGAATAGTCAAAGAAACACAAATAATAAGTTTTGCTATTACTCTTTTCCTTAAGGTTAATTCAATCACATTAATTATATTAGAGTGATTCAATTCTATACATAGTAAATGTCAATCAGAAGTTAAAATATTTTTTTAAAAAAATTTAAATCTAGTCAACCATTTTTAATATGAACCTTTTGCTTGTTAATAAATAAATTTAATCAAAAACAATTTTTTTAAAGCACAATTTTATCGGCGCATTATACAATAAAAAGTTTTAATTTTAATTATTTTTCAATTTGTTAATAATGATATTATGTTATTTCTAGCTCTTTCAGCAAATTAATAGATTAACATAATTAAATAATGGAAATATTAAAATTTTAAATCTCTGACACATTACGAAGTAAATGATGAATCAACTATAAAATTTAATCTTTATCGAATTAAGTAAAAATAAAAAATTAAATTAAAAATCGAAAAAGTAATACTTTAAAAATCGATTAATACTTAATAATAAATCGAAATTAAAACTTTAAAAATTGAATTAAGTAAAAATTTGTAATAAAAATGAATAAAAATCCATCCTTTTTCAATAGTGTGGAATTTTTTATATGAATTATTGAGTATTTTCAATTATACTTTCTTTGAGAAATAGCTGATGATTATTGAGATCTTGGAAATTAAGTGAAATACTCTTACGTTTACAATATTTGCATGCCTAAGTTCTCACTGTAAGGCCAGTATTTCAATAGCTCATATTTACTTGTTCAAAATGTCATAAATTAGAACTAGAAGGAGAATTAACAATCCTTCAGTAACAGTAATTTTAACTGACTTTCTCGGCAGTTAAAGTAGTATCCCTAGAACAATGAAGTTTCAGTAAGAACAAAAGAATAACAAATACGCTGGTATAAAATATTTTTCCTTTGTGTATTTTGTATCTTTGAGAAATTAACGTTGCAAACCTTTTTCATGTGTAGAATCAGCTTAATGAATAATTACAGAATTAATTGGACTGTTTAACGAACTTAAGCGAACTTTTTCCTCGTACAACGTAAAATATTATATTTATTTATTTATATATATGTATTTTATATTTATTTTATTACTACAATTTTTTTAAATTATGAAACTGAGTTTATTCTGACCTGTTTATTAGTTATATAATGATGTAATCAGTATTGCCTTTATAATGATGTATTCGATATTCCTAATGAATCAGTTATGTGTGTTATGATATGCACGACGATGTTATATGCATCATAATATGCACATAACAACTTCAAATAATCAGTGTTTCTAAAATAATGAACAATTTCTGTATTTGAACTGTAAAATTAAAAATATTTAAGATTTTTTATAATAATCATTTTTTTAATAACTTTTATTTTTTTTCTAATTGAATCTTTGCTCTTGAACTCATGTTTGTTAAATTAGCATTCAGTGAAAGAAATTAAATTTAGTTGTTACATTTTGCGATTTAAAACTCACTATTATTATTCCTATTAGTCTAAGGTTTTAAATTTCTGAGAATCCTATAATCAATCAAAGTACTTTTTAAATTTTTTCATGTTATTTTCAAATCACGTTTCTTGTAGGTCTTTGTTAATGTTTCTAGAAACTTCGCTATAAACGTTTGGAGTGCTTCACAAGACCTCATCCCGATAATAATCAAAAAAGTTCTTTGGAGACAAATTGGAGATAATGTTATCCTGAGACAAAAATAAAAAATAGTCCGATTTCGACAGTATAGAATAAATATTTTTGCTACCAGAAGATGTTATTTTCCGTGCACTGATTCGAGAAATTTTCCGTGCTGATAAAAATATTATTTTGTCAAAGGTCAGGTACTGACTTTCTTTGAAAAAAATATTAGAAGTGTTTTGTTTATTTATTGTTAATAGATGACAGTTTTCATCAAGGGAAGTAATTGCTGTATATTAAATTCAAAATATTTTTTAAAAACGTCACTAATTTAAAACTCGAAATGCCACTACGAGAATTCATTATATGGCATAAAAATTAATTAATCTTTTACTGTACATCAAATTTCCATGCATTGCGATCTTTTTAAATTCCAGTATGTGACAAAACTGTAGAAAAGATCTTGATGAATTAATATTTTTTGTTTCAAAGTCCATTGTTTTATGAATCACAACCTATCTCGCATAGCCTCTGATTAGGTCGGGGTATTGCTTGCATTCTTTATAAATCACAATCTAAGTCTCAGATGCCGAATTTTTATAATTCCCCTCTAAAATTAAAACTTTTTAAAAAAGATATATATTTATAGTGTTTTCTATTTTTTCATCATATTTTTTTTCTATGCATTTGAATCTTTACCATTACAATTGTTTAAGATTTTAGAATATTAATAAATGAAGAACATCTATTACTTAGATCAGAAGAAATATGCTAACTGAAATATGACCTCATTGCTAATTTTATCTACTTTGAAATCTTAGTAGACAAAATAAATTTAGGAAAATTGGTACATGAAGTTTCCACGGATCTTCTTTCTCACGCAATAAAAATGTAGGAAAATTTCCATCGAAATGTTCAATCTTACATTTCCTTTTAATCATTTTCCAATCCTAATGATCTTTCATATTTTTACTCATCCTTGCATTAGTATTCTATCGTATGAATAAATGAAACGATAGTCCTACATTAAATAACCGATTTCCATTGTTTTAATGAATAATATCAAGGTTTTGAGATTTTCCTCCCTTACTGTATTTTATAAACACGAAAATAAAAAAAAATTCCAAATGAAATGAAAAAGCTCTTTTATGATTTTTTTTCAATAACTCTCGATAATTTTACTTATTTTTCTATGCGCTTTTTTACTTAATAAATAAACATTATATTTGATTTTCATGTTTTCAATATGATTTGAAAAGTTTGTAAATATTGCTTATCCATCTTCCAGAATATAAATGATGCCCACTGTCCACTTTAATCATGACCAGATAATTGATTTCTTAATTGTTACTAATATACATTTTTAGTTAAAATGTTGCTTTAAATAACGCTAAAACATTTTGTGTTATGCTGCAAAAATAATAAAAACAAAATTTTTATACAGTTTTTCAATTTTAGAAATTATAATAAAACATTTTAGCATATTAACATTTTATACAAAAAATATACATTCGTCTGTGACCAAAATTGATTCAGTTAAAACGCTTTGAATATCATTATTTTAGGCTATTTCAGTGGCTAATTCAAAGAAGATTCGTCAATTAGTAGCATTTTTTCGAGGCGTCCATTGATTGACCTAAAATAATGAAATTCAAAGTATCATAACTCAGTTTTAGTCGCAGAAAAGTAGAATATTTTTGTTTAAATATTAATACATCAAGAATATTTTGCTAAATATGACTAATAGATCCAGCGGAATATGTAAAAAATTTTTTCGTCAGCACATTTATTGATTCAAATGACAAAAAATTATTTCTATTACTTGAAACATTTTTTCAATGGGAAATGTATGACCATCTGTAATGCTTAAGACATTAGTTATTAAGCCACGATTTTAGATTAGATATCTTGTACATTTGTTTGTATTTTAAAAGTTTCTAGGAATTAAATATTTAATCACTTTAAATAAAATGACTACGTGCAACGTATGTCCTTCTGTGCTCTTCTGGAAGAGCTATTTGTATACTTTGCTTATTTTGGAAGTCATATCTTCAGATTATTTTTGAATAACAAATCATTCGTCAAGGTGAAACTTTTACCAAAGCGTTAAAAGAAAAAATTGTTATTCCGAAGCGTCTGCATTCCGAGAAAATGCGGCATATTTCAATTCTATCTAGTAGAAACATCTAATTTTCGAATAAAATAAAAACAAATCGAAGAAAAAAATTAAATTACTTCTTATCATAAAATAGAATTAATTTTATTCATATCAAAGCAACGAGGAAGTTGTAGGAACAATATTGATACAATGGCGTTCTTGAAATGGTATTTAACTCTGTCATGTTATAAAAATTGAGATGAATAATATTTACTTTTACATTTTAAATTTTTATTTACGTCATTTATGTCATAATTTTTTTTTCATTCGGAAAAATTAAGCAACAGTGAAGAAAGAAATTTTCAGCCAGCTCTAATGTAATGTCATAATTTAAAATCTGTTGTAATACCTTCTGCTCAAGAAATGATTAAGTATTCTATAAAAAATGTTTTTTTCCCACCAGAATTCTTTACAACATTCATATTTAACACTTAAGAAATAAATTAAATATTCTACAAAAAATATTTTTTCTATCCAGAAATTTTTACAACATTCACATTTAACACTTAAGAAATAAACTAAATATTATAAAATAATAATAATAATAATAATTTTGTTCCTACCAGAATTTTTTTACAACATTCATATTTAATACTTAAAAATAAACTAAATATTCTACAAAAAATAATTTTTCCCTAACAGAATTCTTTTACAACATTCATATTTAAGACTGAAGAAATAAACTAAATATTCTACAAAAAATAATTTTCCCTCGCCAGAATTCTTTTACAACATTCACATTTAACACTTAAGAAATAAACTAAATATTCTACAAAAAATAATTTTTCCCCAACAGAATTCTTTTACAACCTTCATATTTAACGCTTAAGAAATGAAAATATACTGCATCATATTTAGAAGTAAAATAAAATTTCAACCCCCCCCCCCTAGAATTTCATTAAAAAACATTTTCTAAAGAAATTCTGATATACATGAATTACAAACGTGCTTTTTTTCTTTCAAAATTATCTCTTAAAAAGTAATTGAAATGTTTCTTTAAATTTAATTGAATTTCCCGACGGGGCGCCTCGATTATGCGGACGGTGAAGTTGCCGGATAAATAAGAAAACTCCTACCTCCGTGGTTACAATAATGACTTATGGTTGTATTGGAAACTATTCCGATAACGAGACGTACTTCCTTCGGGGAAGGCAAAACGGTGCCTGCTAAGTGGTCGGTGACAACCATAAATAACCTTATGATTTTGATATTTTAATATAAATACAAAAATTAACATTCAGGTGACGGTCACTCATTTCCAATACAGTCTTCATCATGTGAAATTCTCAGATTGAAATCTCAAAATCAAGTTTCGATCTTTTGCTCTTTTCTTTAACAGTTAGTAGATTCACATTATTATTAATTATTACATTTTGAAGCAAATAATATTTAGGAAATTATACTCTAAATCCATTAGAGTTCTTAGTACAATTATCAACATATTTTTAAAAATGCATACAAACTTGCGCCTTTTCATCTTATTTTTTCAAAGCATAAAAAATCTGATTTTACATAAAGAAGCCAGACAGTCGAATTTAATCATTTTTTCATTACTGAAAAAAATTGTCTCAAGGCATTTTTAGTTAAGGTTTAATGATAAAATCAGCTATTGTTTCATGAAAAATATCTATTTACTAAAATGGCTTTAAATACTAGGATCTTAAAAAACGAATGTGAGGACATCAGTGTCTTAAAAACAGGCTATAGAATTATTAATATCTTCAGATTTCAATGATCTTAGTAGCAAATTGTTCCATTACAATTTCCATAAAATTTCCGTTCAAGGTCGTGAAGCTATTTATTTTTAGAATGCGTGACGATAAATACATACGAACCAGACAAAAACAAACATTACCTGCTTCAGTTTCTAATGAGGTAATTACGAGGTAATTTCTTTGTCGTTATTGTTTTTTGCCATTACAAGACAGGTATGTTAATAATATCAAATCATCAACTCCTTCATTTACAACTTCTTATGTAATCTCTCATATTTCGCCTATTTTTCTTTTCTTTTTAATACTTAAATTTCTTTATGCATTAGCTCCGTAAGTATTTACATACAGTGGACCGCAATGGCCTGGTGGTAAGGTCTCGGCTTCGGAACCAGAGGTTTCAGGCTCGAGAGCCAATTTCACCTAACAACTGTCGTGTAAGCGTATCTGGCGCACATTAAATCCGTCAGGGCCAAATGCTGTCTGCCAGGTGTGATGCGGAAGCTTGGAGAGGGAATGCCAGCTCAGACGTCGTCCTCGTTATCTGACCGTGATGCAGATTTACGAGATTCGTCCCAAAAAAGCTCTAACGTTGCTTTAAAACGTAGCATTGCTATAACTAAACTCCATAAGTATATACTGCTTTCCCATGGGTAAGTCACGTACTTTTTCCAGAGCACTTCCGTCGACTTATAACCTGAGTTGAGAAATTTGCTTTCAAAATGGTAATATCGATATATATGCTTGGATGCAGAATTCGTTTTCATCTCCATATGCACTTATTGCTATAGTGGATTCCTGTTGCAGTTGTGTAACGACAGCATAGAATTAATTGTGTCCCTTTTGTTAGTGAAACATAAATATTCATCTTAACTGCTAAATTTTGGAGAATCTTTTTTCTATATGCTACTAACCCATGGAGGGGGGGCACCTCGAAATGAGGATGATATGCTTCCGGTATGGTGGCTGGATCTCGCCACCCTGGCGGGTACACAAAAAGGTGGGGGATCTGGCTCCTCCCATCCATGACGGGACGTACTTCCTTCGCGAACGGTTGTACCGTGGCCGGTGATGGCCCTTAGGACTCAACCACAGTTCCCGCCAATGTTGCTGTTCCGGCGGTTCGGTCATTCAGTATTATTTATCCGTCTGCCTTCGGGAGGGTCGGAGAGTCAGTGATATGACTTTCCATTTGCTGCTTCTTATTTGTGTGAATCTGGTTTTTAGCATTTAGAGTAGAAATTCCATGGTTTCAGAAAATGCATAGGGATGAACAACTTATCCATCCTTCTGATTATTGCATTTATTAAAACTTGCTCAATAAATGTTTTTCTGGCATAAAAATGTGATATATTTATTTTCATATAAGCTATAGAAATATTACTGAATACTTTGCAAAAAAAGTACGAGCAGTCGGAGTTCTGTAAAAGGCTGTTTGGGAAAATTCTATTCCATCAAATGTGCCGAAAAACGAAAAAATTTGGTAATCGTTTTTTTTTTTTTTTTTAAATATAGTAATTTATTAACGTCTCGTTATGGTAATTCATCAATTTTGCAGATCTTTTTAAATGGTCATTTATGAAAGAAAATAGTTTGAAACTGATATTTCCTTCTTGCAAGTAGAAAGTCTTAATTGATGCTTTGTACTAAACGATATTATACTATGAAGTAAAAAGCAAAATTAAAAATCAATTCATAATTTAATAAGAGAAATCTAATTTCACTTAAACAAATAAAATAAATATACTGAAAAAAGGAAATTAAAATAATCAACATTGCAATATTTTAATCAAACTTAGGCGTAAATTTAACAAATTGCAAAAATATTTATCATTATTTACAAAACCCAACATAAGGATGAACTTGTGAATAACTTTAATTTAAAGTTGTTTTTATTTCTTTGGCACTAATTTTGAATTCAATTTCTCAATAAAATTCATTTAGGTAACACCGAAAACACTGTAGTATTAACATCTAATTTCCTCAAGTCGTCGTGAAGATTCGTGAACTCTTTCGATTATTGCAATTATGATTATTACAATTCGTTAACCTATAACCTTTTCAACATTTTATTTTGTCTAGAACCGTATATTCAATTTTATGATTCTCGCATCATAAATTTTTTTTAAAAAAATGAGGATTAATAATATAAAATAGAAAGATCTTCTTAATCGATCAGAAATCTTAATATGCATATCTACAGAAGAATGCTACCCAATCATATTTTTCTGGATATTTCCTGTAACCGCACTTAAATAGAATTAGTCTTCAGAATCCTTTATACAGTCATTTGGGATTTGCTATACTATTCATTGCTTTACATTCAAATATAAAGATATCTTCATGAGCAATTTCTCAAAGGAATTCACCCATGTTTATGATACTCAAAACTAGAAGCTTTCGATTAAGTCATTGCAACTTCAAGTTTTCTCCTTCGCATATTAAATAGAAAAATAAATAGTTAATGATTTCTTTCCTGTGTACCACTTGATAAAATGTGAACTAGGTATTTGATGGTTTTAATGTCATTATTTTGGAGATAGCACAGAGATCAATCTTTTATTGCATCCCAGTCAGTAACACAAGAACAGGTTTGGGACCATTAGCTTGGATAATGTCTGCTTTCATAAAACGGGACGATAAAAAAGTGTTTTTTTCTTAGGTTATTAGAAATTGGAAATCTGGAGGAAACTTAAAGAAGCAATCTATACATTAGATGTAAAAGATAAAGTGATTATAAATAAGTTATAAGAATAGATTGAAAAGTGAAAAAAAAGCTGGATTTCTTACACTTTTATACGTTACATAATATACAGAATCGAAGCGATACAAACAGTTTTTATTTCATATGAAATCTGGTGATAATAAATTATTAGTTATCGCGCGTTCCGTCCATTCCCCATTTCGGGTAGAAATCTCAAAAAATCGGTGTGGGGGGTTTTCTAATGACAAAGTCATTCAGCCTAATCACTATCATCGATTTCGCCAAGTTTTATTCCTTTGAAATTTTATAACAACTAAATATATCAGCAATAGCCCTCTCGGCAGCCTCTTTCCTCCAATTTCAAGAAATATTGCAAGTAAGACTTTTATAAGTTCTCATCAATTTCACCAATTAATTCACGCGTTTATTTCGCAAGAATAATTCAAAATAGTACATTCGTTTGGTGTGATAAGATGTAATTCTTCAAAGCTGATTCACATAACTAGATTAATGCTACCAATATGGTGAACGAACAGGTGATCGTCAAAGCAGGCTCATTTATACAAAAACAAACAAATAAATAAATAAAAAGAAAGATTTTAGGGTTTGGGGGGGGATATAAAATGGTAGTTTTTGGACCTTTTGGCCCTCTGCAATGGATTTTTATATGTTTAAGCTAATTCTCATTCATCAATTTTGATAACTGAATTTTTATTAAAATTTTCACATAATTGAAATTTTTTTTATTTATCACACCGAAATCATAAATTTATTGAAATTTTCACATAATTAAAATTTTTTCAATTTATCTCTCGTAAATCATAAATTGACTCACAAAGGAAGAAAATTCATTATACTTCCGTTATAATGTTTATTCCATTATATAATGGAATATATATAGTGTATTCCATAATGAAAAATGGAAATTCATTATAACTCCATACAAATATGGTTACTTGTAATTTACCGTAATTAACTTCGTTTTTTTTTAATTATTTGAATTTATATACAATATGAGATATATAGCGACAAAGTCTATTGTCCCCTAAATACTAAAAGTTCGAATGTAATACATATCAAATGACTTGAGAATTTGAATGAAGATGATAAGATTACTTTTGTGGGCAAAGGATAGAAACAAAAAGAATAAAAGAAAAAGGCAAACGAAATACTTAAGTTTTTTCTAGAACACAACTCTATATGCCGTATATTTTGTGCAATTTAATACGTTGTAGGAAATGTGGTTGTCTTCGTTGCAAGTGATGAATTAAATGTTGTCTGAAAGATTGAATTTGTACAAAAGGCTGAATTATTATAATTTTACTAATGTACTTTACTCTACTTTGAGTTCATTTAGAGTTTCATTTGAGTTCATTTTCTCTACTTTGAGTTGATAATGATAGCTGGGAATTTGAAATTTGATACTTGCTTCCATGATAATTCTAATAATACTTGTGATTTACCGAATAAGTTTGTTCTGATTGAATTCTCTTTCAAGTTGGAAATAATATCTCTAAAAAGATCTAATAAATAAATGCCGTGGATTTTGTTGCTGATTTTGCAAAAACATTTACTTCTTCGTTCCATAAGATCTTGAATGACCAGGAATTCATAAAAATGATTTTTTTAATTTAATTTTTTTTTATTGTTTGAATTTTTGAATCAAGGCGATGAATAATTTTAAGTGAATAGAATGTAATATTTTTTGAGTGAAATCAGGGCCGAATAACTACCCAGAAAAATTAAAATGTTCTTGTCTGGATCTGATAGCTACTCAAGACTCGACAAATAGCTAAGAATTCAACTGTAAAAACTGTTGATTTTTTTTAAATTAAAAGGCAAACCGAATGTCAATCAAATTAGTATAATTAAAGCCGTAATTTTCATAATCGCGAATTTATCTAAATTTTGGTTTTGCCATCGTGGTACACAGATAAAAAGACAGAAATTTTGGAAATTTCGAAAATTATATTTAAGATAAAATTAAAGAAATTATTAAAAAAATATGAAAATTATATTTAAGTGCATGAAATGTGTAACCCAGAATAAAATAAACGGCAATCCTTTATTAAATAGACTACTGATAACGCATCAATTATATTTGTGAAAATGCAGCTTTAGAATTGGATTTTTTTATTTAATATTTTTCGATAATTGTCATATGCCGAATTGCTATTTTGGTTCCCTTTAGCACAATTACTTCCATTTAATGTCCATTTGAATTAGTAGAAGTAAAATAAAATCATTGATATACATCACTCTTCGTTGATCGTAAAAAAAGTATCAACACAAATCTGACAGAGTCGAAATCTGGGAAACAGTAACTGCATCTTTTATAGCAACGAGAAGAATCTCCCTCAGGTAGCTCGTGCCAGAAATTATTCTCTTTCTTGATAGCAGAGATGTCGATATTAGTTCTTCCGCATCATTAAATATCGGCGGAGCCATCAAATCCTCCAACTCACGAGGATGAATTACAGGTAGCTCGTTTCATCCGTGGCGCACCTTATGAGCTTTAATAACGTTTTTAGCATCAATGCGTAGATTTGATTTTGGGCGAAGCAATTAATGTTTCATCTGATCAATAAATTTCCCTGGCACTAAAACTTTGACTTAATGATGGGAAGTTTTTTGGAGATTTTTCATTCTCAATATCTACCTTCAAAGGAGTCTATTTTCGTGGAGCTCTTGCAGATAATGATTTTTTGACTCGTGGAGCAAAATGGTTTCATTGTGATAGCATTTTTGGTTAACGGAAAGTAGAAGAATTATCTTTAAAAATCAATGCACTTTGGCATATTTTTGATTTTTAATGTTTTGTGTGATTATTATTTTTTTTGATATACTATTAAACTTTAAAAAAAGAAAAATAAATTATGCAAAGCACCTATGTAATACTTTTTTTTTGCAAACAATACTGTGTTTCTAATTTTTTTCGAAAACTAAGCAAAGAATGCATTCAATATTTTTTTTTTTTTCATTTTGTTTAACCCCTAAATTAAATGTTGAATATTAATGTTGAATTAAATGTTGAATATTGCCTTCCAGCAACTTATCCAATTTTGTCTTCTAAAATATCAGAAAATATACGTAAGACTTTACTACTTGTTGTTGCCAATAGGATATGCATAGAAATTAGTATTGAATCAGTTTGCAGCGTGTACATGTTAAACCTGATGGAAAAGTAAATAAGCTAATGTTTTTGTTATGGTTATTTGTTTGCTTCACTTGTTCGATTGAGAATGTCAGACTTTATTCGGCAATGTTGAATTAAATTGCAACTGGAAAAATAAAGTATTTAAGCCTATATTTATGATCTCACACTTTTTTAAAACTAAAACACAATGTTGTCGATTGGAAACAAGCTATTTCTTAGCTGCAAATCATATTTATTAAAAAAATTATTTTTCAAGCATTTTCACTAAAATTACTTAAGTAGTAAAAGTTTTAAAAAAATTACGCATTTTTTTAAAAAAATATTACTTAAGGTTAAGGGTTAAATTTAAGGGTTACAAATCTCAAAACGTTTCTTTTGAGCACGAAATGAAGGGCCGCATTTTGTTGTGTTTGAGGTTTGTTCTTCAAATTTTTCCTATGATTAAATTTTGATAAGATTAAATTTTGATAATTAAAAGGACCCACTTCTGCGCGTCTATCCAGTTTCATTTTGGAATCCCTTATGCTTCTTGCTGTCCCTCGTAATTGAGGATGAGAAGCTTCCGGCATGGGGGTTGATTCTCACCACCCTGAGGGTATACGAAAAGGTGGATGTCTGACTCCTCTCATCAATTACTTCCTTCCTCCATCGGACGTACTTCCTTAGGGAAGAGTTGTACCGTGGCCGGTTGTACCGAGGACTCAACCACAGTTCCAGCCAGTTTTGCTATAGCGGCTGTCCGGTCATTCAGGTTTTTTTTCTATGCTTTCGAAACGGGTAGGAGAGTCAGTGATATGACTATGTTTCTAGCTGAAAAAAAAAAGTGATTTCTTTATCTTTTTTTCCTTCTGATTTAATTCCCTTTACTGTTCAGCAGCATCAATGTCTGATTTCTATCCGGTTGAGAGGAAACTACAAGCAGGCGATTTCGAATCTTTAATTCCTAAGGTACCAAATAAATAAGTTTGTAAAAAAGCAAAAATTTTATGAATTATGAAAATTATTCAGATAATATAAAGATTTTATCGAATATAAATAACCTGTTTCCAATATGTATCACTGCATTCATTGACTTATAATGTTGAGTAGAAATGTAGATACCGACCGGTCTGGAATCATTATAGATAATTAAAAACTAATACATTCTCACAAATTTAATAAAATAAGAATCATTACTCTTAAATATACCATTAACATGCTAAAAATGCGTTGAAATGTATAACTAAATACGCCAATTTATTAAAATAAATCCCTCATAATGTGCACAGTCTAGGGCTGCAAAATACATAAATCCGCCACTGAGGAGCATTCCCTTTTTAATGATTTGCAGAGAGAAAGTAGTCTAAAAGATTATCGTGTTAAAAATATTAGTATTTTGTAGCATTTTAAAGCATTAATTAATAATAAACTAAAAAAAGCAATATTAATTACTACTTAGTCGCGTAACAATTTTAAAGTATTCATTTTGAGTATTCTCTACCTTACTATTCTGTTGTACCTTGTTATATGAAGATAAAAAAAAAATCACTGTCACGAAATACAATGTTTTTTAGTGAGTTTAAAACTAAAATTTTTAAAAAAATTGCACAGAAATAAAATTGACATCGCTGAAAGGCGTTTTTTTCTAGTGTATAAATAGTAGTTTTTCTGCAATAATTTTCTATAACTGAAGATAAAACTTGATTAATGGTTAATTAATTTAAAATACAACTAAGATTTTAATTTGGTAGCCCTAATTCTAGGGGTATGCCCTACCAATCATTTCGAATGCATCATGCAATTAACAGTAATAAGCCAGTCTAAAAGCTTTATCGTGTTAAAAGGCATATTTAGCTATCGTTACCTCCTGACTTATGAAAGTCTTTTTATCGTGAGCTGACATCATGACTTTGAAAATGTGTTCGTGGTGACTAGATAGGTAAACGATATCCGTCATTCTAGTTGAACAAAAACGCTTTTAGTATTTTAATGTTTAAACCTATAAACATCACAAAAGTATAAATATCCATACATTTGTTTTTTCTTTCATATATTTCTTTTATCATTTCGATATTAACATTATGTCATGTTTTGGCTTATAACACTTGCCGATAAGCTCGTTTTTTCCCCTTTCCTTTCTTTCTTTCTTTTTTTTTTCTTTTCTGCTTTGTGTCTAATTATCGATATATCGAGTATTCGAAGCATATAATTTTTGGTAAAATTATTTGAATGCATAAATAAGAGGAGAGATGATTCTGTGAAAATGATGAGTGAAGACTGCTGAAAGTCTGCAATATGTTGGGGCTATTTATTAAATTAAGATCTATTGAAAATTTCGGATACATATTGTGCAATGCATCTTATTGTATGCTTTCTAATTTGCATATGAAATAGTCCTAGAAACATGAAATCGGAGGGTGAAAGTTCCTGTTTGATAAAAATACAAATTCCCTTGATAAAAACACGCATACATACAAATTTCCTTTATAAAAACACACATTCAAGAACACAACTTCTCTAATTAAAATGCAAATTCAAAAACAAATTTTTTGAAATATTTAGACACCCAAGACATAATTTCAAATTTTGTGAAACACTTAGACATCACGGAGATAATTCTGAATTTTCTAACATGCTGAGATATCTCAGAGATAATTTCGAATTTTCTGAAATATTGAAACATCTCAGAGATAATTTCGAATTTTCTGAAATGCTGATACATCCTAAAGATAATTTCGGATTTTCTGAAATGCTGAGACATCCCGTACATAATTTCGAATTTTCTGAAATTCTGATACATCCTAAAGATAATTTCGAATTTTCTGAAATATTGAAACATCTCAAAGATAATTTCGATTTTTCTGAAATTCTGATACATCCTAAAGATAATTTCGAATTTTCTGAAATTCTGATACATCCCGTAGATAATTTCGGATTTTCTGAAATGCTGAGACATCCCGTAGATAATTTCGAATTTTCTGAAATTCTGATACATCCTAAAGATAATTTCGAATTTTCTGAAATATTGAAACATCTCAAAGATAATTTCGATTTTTCTGAAATTCTGATACATCCTAAAGATAATTTCGAATTTTCTGAAATGCTGAGACATCCCGTACATAATTTCGAATTTTCTGAAATTCTTATACATCCCGTAGATAATTTCGAATTTTCTGAAATTCCGATACACCTTAAAGATAATTTCGAATTTTCTTAAATGTTGAGATATTCTAATTCTGAATTTTGGCTAATTGTCTTAAATTAAAAGCGTGTTTCAGATATTCCCAAATTTGTATTAACTTTAGCGAATTTACTATATGTAATTTTTACTGCCCACTTAATTTGTTTCGAGAAAGTAGGTAATATTCCTTAATCTTTTTAATCGTAATAAAGGTTAATATTCTATTAATAAGTGTAATAAAAGTGAAATGCACAATATTCTAATTACCCTTTGTATTTGAAGTATCTTTTAAAGAGCGACGTTTGATAGTAATTTCTTTCCTAGCTCTTACTTTTTAAAGATAGGAAAGTATTTATTACTAGTACTAAATACTAGTAATAAATTCAGTACTATAATAATATAGAGCTAAATACACCTAAAGAAAGACGCACTGAATATGGTTTGATGTGAAAACAAAGAAAGCCGCAATGAGTTATTATGTAGAGTGAACATTACTTATGTTTCCAAATTGTGATGAGTCCCACTGAAACAATTTCATAGTCATAAGAATAATACAACTAATTTTGCTTCATCAGTCTCATTAAAAATTGAGTAATAAAGAAATATAATTTTTGCCATTTTGCTTTTTATGAAATTTTTTTTAATAATTATTTTTTGACGCTTTTAACTCTCCTTTATAGTGTTCAATATCTATAACTTTTCTGGTTGATGTTCAACTCTAGTAAACCGAACATGTGCACCGATTTTCCCTATCCGTCCTTCGCTTTCTTTCAAGTTCGCGAACTCTTGTTTTGTTTTCATCGCATTAATCGATGCTTAATCTCTTTTCATTTCACAGGACTTTTTTTTTTTCATCTTTTCTTTCTGCACCGAATTATTTTTTTGATAAGAAAAGTATGAAAATGGGATTTATCGACAAATTAAATAACTTATGTTTTCTATTTTATCTGATGCCGGATGAAAAGAATTCAAACGTCAATATTTATTTACTTTATAGATTGCAGCGATGCGATAATAACTCGATTTTTTTTACTCCCTCCCACTATTATGGGTTGCCATAAAAAGTTATTGTTTTAAAGAATAAAATAATCAGTCGATATATTTTTTTTTCCTTCTTGATTCTGAGAAAATCGTCTGTGCTCTTCAAGCCTTAAAAGTGCTAAAAATATATGCAGTAGAAGATCGATAATTCGGATTATGTTATGTCAAAAGTTTGGACTTCTTAACCAATCAAAGCTTTCCATTTACATTTACGTTTTTAAAAACTCTGTGGAGCTTTCAAAACTCGTTTAAAGTTTATTTTGAAGAAAGTTTTCAGTGATAATTGGGATTTACAGCCAAATACCTTTTTAGGAAAAAATTGCATGTTCAGTTAGTTTGTTTAATAGCTTTGCTGGTGTTAGTTTTTTAATTAAAAAATTACCAACAATTTTTAAAAATAGTTTTTTCTTACTAAATTTTTAGTTAAATAGCAAGTTAAGTTTATACCAGCAAGAAAGCTATTTTACATCGTTTTTTTTATATATATACTTATGGATTTAATGTTTTCTGTGGAATTCGGCTATTTAATTGTTTATCATTTGAACAAGATGCCTTCCTATGCTTCCTTTCGGGTTAAAATTTATTGTCTTGATATTTATTCTGATAATGACATCAAGGATGAATCAACATACAAATGGGCGTGACGAAATCTATACTTATAATAAAGCTCAATGTGTGTGTGTGTGTGTGTGTTGGCGCTCTACAGGCCAGGTCATTTGACATACATCTATCAAATTTGGTACATGTATACCTTAGAGGTCGGGAATGTGCACTTGGGGTCCCTTTTTCTGAAATTTTAATTAGAATTTTAATTATTAATTAAAAACTAACTTTCCCGCCAAAAAAATCTTCCATTTTCCCCACCGCCAACTTTTTTGCCAAAAAAAACTTCCATTTTCGCACCGCCAAATGAGTAAGGCTTCTGGTTTTTTTTTCTCCCAACAGTAATGAGGCTAGGGTTAGTATTTTTCGGCGGATTATTTCAAACGATTCTGTTTATTTTCTTAATGTTTGATGCATTTAAAATTAAACATTGTTAATTAATCGATCCTTCAGATTCATTCTGAAGTACTTTTGAATTAAAATAAAACAGAATAAAGGAAATTAAAAATTTCTAATCCGCATAGCGTTACCCCAACTGGCGTAGAAAAAAAATCACGTATTTGCGTTACGTAACTGGCGATGAAAATTCACGCATGCGCTTTGTGTTCTGAATTCCGTATTGTGTTGACGAATTATTATCAACGGATGCGGACTGAATTTAAATTTTTTTTAGGTTCGTTGCATGTTTTTGTAATTAAAATGTATTTATGTTAGTTATATATTTTTTGTATATGCTTATAGTTTTAAGTACATCGTTTTTTAAGTAGTTTTTTTAAACCTGTTTTCAATGATTTAAATTATTTTTAGGTTCGTTGCATGCTTTTGTAATTAAATTGTATTTATGTTAGTTATATATTTTTTGTATATGCTTATAGTTTTAAGTGCATCGTTTTTTAAGTAGTTTTTTAAAACCTGTTTTAAACCGTCTATTTTAAACGATTCGTTTCATTTTCTTAGTGTTTGATGCATTTAAAAGTAAACATTGTTAATGAATCGATCTGCTCATGATGAATCTAAGAAAATTCTGTTGACAAATTCTTGAGATAATACGTAAATTGAAAAAGATATTCTTAGTGCCCATAAAGTTTAAACGCTGAGTGACTCTATTTTCATTAATCAGATTATAAAAAAATTCTTTGTTTCAGTAAAAAATATTATTATATTAATTGCAGATTAATTCTTTCCACTTTAATTTAAAACATAAATTCTACGGGTGCTAACAGAAAATTAGAGAGATACATATTACGTTATGACTGAAGGCCTTTATAATATTATGAGTGAATTATATGACTATCAAAATTTGAAGTTTTAAAATATTTTGATGAAGAAGCTATTAAAGTAGGAATTGCATAAAATATTTAAATATACAAATTTTAACGAACATTAAGATTGGCGAACCGGTTGGTCGACAAATTCTTGAGATATTACATAAATTAAGAAAGATATTTTTTAGTTCCCATAAGGTTTAAATGCTCAGTGACTCTGTTTTCGTTAATCATGTTATTAAAAAAATTAACATTTATTGACGAACACGAACACACTGATATTCACCGTTACTCTGATTAGATGTTATAAAATCTGAATAGATAAACATAAACGTGTAAACAGCTGTGCGCCGGTTTCTATGGCAACACAGCTGGAAAGGGAAAAGAAGTTTCCGAAGAAAATTCACGCATGCGCATTGTTCTGATTGTTGTCATGGCAACCACTTTCAACAGATGATTTAAATTATTTTTAGGTTAGTTACATGCTTTTGTAAGTAAATTGTATTTATGTTAGTTATATATTTTTTGTATATGCTTATAGTTTTAAGTACATCGTTTTTTAAGTAGTTTTTTTAAACCTGTTTTCAATGATTTAAATTATTTTTAGGTTCGTTGCATGCTTTTGTAATTAAATTGTATTTATGTTAGTTATATATTTTTTTGTATATGCTTATAGTTTTAAGTACATCGTTTTTTAAGTAGTTTTTTTAAACCTGTTTTAGACCGATTATTTTAAACGATTCATTTTATTTTCTTAATGTTTAATGCATTTAAAATGAAACATTGTTCATTAATCGATCTGCTCATGATGAATCTGAGAAAATTTTGCTGACAAATTCTTGAGATATTACATAAATTAAGAAAGATATTCTTTAGTGCCCATAAAGTTTAAACGCTCAGTGACTCTATTATCAGTAATCATATTATTACTGATAATTAAAAAAATGCTTTGTTTCAGTAAAAAATATTATTATATTAATTGCAGATTAATCATTTTCACTTTAATTTAAAGCATAAATTCTACGAGGGGTAACAGAAAAATAGAGAGATACATATCACGTTATGACTGAAGGCCTTTATAATATTATGAGTGAATTATATGACTATCAAAATTTGAAGTTTTAAAATATTTTGCTGAAGAATCTATTAAAGTTGGAATTGCATAAAATGTTTAATTATTAAAATTTTAACGAACATTAAGATTGGCGAACTGGCTGGTCGCCAAAGGCGGCTAGTTAATAATATTTCCTGGTGGATTATTTTTCTGTAGTTTGAAACAATAACCAACTTTATATCAATATTTTTTAATTTTATATACATTATAAACCATGTTTTTATATATTATAAACTATTTTCTTTTGGATTAAATTTTTTTTCATACTTACTCTGAGAATAAAATCAGGGATGAATGAACATACAAATGGGTGTGATGAAGTTAATAATTTTTCCCAGTGGATTATTTTTCTGTAATTTAAAACAATAATCGACTTTAATATCAATTTTTTATAATTTTAGGAAAGTTATTGAAATTACTTCCTAAAATTCAGAAAATATTTCAAAATTCTTTTGTTAAAATCATTCTCGTTCTTTCATTTAGAAGATATCATATTTCTGATTTCAAGTATGAAATCAGAAATAAAATAATGAGAACTGTAATCGGAATAATATCACCCATTCTCCCCTATCACTCTCTTTTGATCTGAAAATATATCAGTTGAGTCATCCATTCACTTGATGTAAATGCATCTACTACTCGTAATTCGCATCTCTTGATACTAGTGGCCTGAATTGTTATCTGATCGGTGCCTCTGTTAATCTCTTTGATTGCAACATTTATCAACGTTTTGAATGAATACTTTGTATTTTGTATGCTTTGATGATGTTATTTGTACGGCATAAAGATATTAGTTCCTCAGAACCCGAAATTTTGCAATATTTTATTGCGTTTGTATTTAGAGCCTCACATTATATAACTAGGCGTCTTAGGAGACCACTTTATTCGCATGGAGTACTTATTACAGTTAAATCTCTTATGCCTAACTTGATGTTCATATTTATTCTCTGAACAACGTGTTTTTAATCATAAAATTTTGATAGATGTTAAAGCCGTGTCATTTGAATAGCCTTATACCTTTTTGCTTTATAATGTACATGAACATTCCTAATGGAATTAAGTTCAGTTATACAATAGTACCATTAGAAATGTAATAATCGAATTATTCATCTTCTAACTGCGTGTTTTTTTTTTGTTATAGGATTTAATTTTATGATTCCGCGTATAGATGATTATGATTCCGTCCTAGAAACTATGATATTATGATTCCGTCCTTAGAAAACAAAACAAAAAAATATCTGTATGCCTGAACTTTCAAGAATCGTTCATGAAATAATATTTAATCATTTGAATTTGAATTTAATTGCAATAATAAAATGCATTTTTGAAACTTATGCAAAAAAAAAAGTAATTGCTAAAAAATTGAAAAAAATTTACACTTTTTTTTTTTTTTTTTGCTACTAAAAATATGTAGTTTTTTCAAAATTTAAAACTTGTGTAAAAACTTATTTTTATGCAAAATATCTTAAGAAATTGTCACTTAAAAGAAATGCCAACATTTCACTTAATTTTTAATTAAATAAAATAATTTAAATCACAAAAAAGATAAGAACGTCGCTACACATCGTTAACACAGATTCTACGTCTAATTATGGCACACTTCACACAACAAACCTACCCATAACCAAATGGCATAACCCAACATGACCTATCAGTTCCACTGTAGGTCATGTTGGGTCATGACCATGCTCCTATAAGTCATTCAGGAGCATGGATAATTGATTTATATGATTACTTCGTATTTAAGAAGGTCTCAAAGTGAAATGAATTATTTGAAATTACCAGGGTCTTCCCGTAAACTTTCTCACATATTTCCTGATTAGGATAATTTTTCTTCCTCTCAATCTTTATAAATATTTTAGAGCCAGGACGAGGCCGGCCATGAGTACTACAAATACTTATATTTTTATTTGCACATAAGCGCTTTGTGCTTCGCAATATAATGAGGAAATCCGATTGCCAATTGAAATCAAAATTTGTTTCATAATTACAGTTTTAATAATAAGATAATTTACAAAATTCAATTTATTTAAATCATTGTTTGTTAGTGTTTTGCATTCCAATAAATAGACGGCGTATCGAGGATTTGGTTTCAACAGTTGGAGAATAGCATATAAGCCAGTTAACAGCTCAGCTACCCGCGCAATTGCTTTTGTATCATGGTCATGTTACTGGACTGCTAACCACAAGGTCCCAGGTTCTATCCTCGCTCATTCCAACCCGCCACATTAGTGATCTCGGACGATGAATTTTCAACCGTCGTACATCTGTTGTGGCGCCATCTACCCGCAACCAAAAGTCGTCAGACTCACTTGACACAGCAACCTAAACACGCTCGCCATAACGCTTGGCGCTACTCAAATGGGTACAGGTACATTAGAATCAACTGCTGATACATCACCACTCAACAGCCAAATCGTTCGTCTCACCTCCGACTCACTGGAGGGAGAGTATGTGGTGAATAGCATATAGCCAGTTAACAGCTCTGCTACCCGAGAAATTGCTTTTGTATCATGGTCATGTTACTGGACTGCTAACCACAAGGTCCCAGGTTCCATCCTCGCTCATTCCAACCCGCCACACAACTTTGATATGTATCCACACTTTGCTTACTAAACTGTGTTCCAAATTTTATTCATTTAGATATTTCTAATTTTCGAGTTCATTTTTACTCGGACAGTCAGAAAGAACAGATCTTCAGTGAGCGATTTCGTTCACAATTTGAAAGACATCTACAAATTCATTCTTAAGACCAAATACAAAATTTCATCCGTCTAGCTCAAAGTATTTTTGATTAGTCGCATTCACAGATAGTGAAAAGTAATTCCAAAAAAAAAAAAAAAAAAAAAAAGGTGTTTTTCGGATTCTGGAAGTCTGAATATAGAAGAGTAGTCATTATTCGCATGGAGTCAAAATTCGATTTCGAATTTTTTAACGATTACATTATTTTCTCTTCATATGTTTCGTATATGAGAAAATCAAAAGTCCAATTGATGGGTACAAAAAGAATAATGTTTAATTGGATTATAATTTTGTTTTCGAACTTTAACTTCATTTTCAGAATATTTCAGAGGAAAAAATAAGTTTCAACTGAACTAATTTTAGGTCTTTGAAAAATTAATTTTAGCACACTGTATTGTTACAATTATTACTGCAAAACAATTGAATTTCGCAGTGGTTTTTATACTTATTTTTACACTTTTTCAAGCAAATCACTATCAACTTGTCTTATTTAGTTTTGGCATGAAATGGAATTAATGGGTGAGTGCGTTGTACGTTTTAGTCTTCTTGTACAACCTTCAATTTTCAAAAATAAAAACAAATGCTCTTGACGCAGATTTAGTTGATTCGAAGAAGGTCAACTTCCCTTTTTTCGATGTTTAACTCAACGTGCAAAAAGAATTGATGGAATTGTCTGTGTCGCAATGTTATAATGGACGAGGTGCCAAAAATGCAAATCCTTTTAACCTCTTAACGAATTTCACACCCCGTTTCCTTATTTGTATTCATTATCTATTTAAATCCCGGTCTTCAAGAGGTGAATTTCCATCAAAGACTAGGCGTACATTTCCATGACAGCTCTGCGTAAAATAACATCTGTTTCATCATTGCTCGTAACGACAAGACGATCGTTTTGAAGACCTAATCTTGATTTAGCGCTTCAGCAAGGAAAGAAAAACAGTTTTGTACATAGAAAAACATCTAAAATGATTGCATCAAGTACATCATTGTCATTGCATCAAGTACATCATTGCAATTGTATATCTTTTTCAGAATACTCTGATTATAGATAAGTGCTTATATTGTTTACCAACGAATTCTAAAACCTTCCGCGCTTTTGCGCGTGCGTTAGGATGGATTTAATTTGGCAAAATAAGGATGAGAGAAAAGGTGGAGATGTTTACATTTAACAATAAAGTAAATTCCGGAAATGCGTACAGTCTTCAGCGTGTCATCCCTTAGTGACATAGAATAGTCTAAAAGTGGTAGTCTCGGGATACTGAAACGACAATGTATTGTGTGCTAACGCTATTTATTTCAATATTTTGTATAGGTGAATTAATTATTCCTTAAATTTATTTGCGGTTCCTTTATTAATCTATTAATTTTAGATAAGTTTCCCATTTCTGCCATCTCCGATGGTGCGATTATGTTTGGGATTTCACATGACCAAAGTTTGTGACTTTGATTTCCGATGTTCTAGTTATATTATTAGCCAGTCACATAATTGTGTAACTAGTTGAATAGTTCTTGAATAATTAATTCGACGATTAATATTCTGGCAAGATTAAATTCGTTCAATGGTTTTAGGATTTTTGGTATTTGTTCACTTAGTAAATAAGCTGTTTGTCAAAAACTAACAACAATATATGGCGGCATAACTGACAGCCAAAGTATGCTTCTCAATTTCGGGGGAAGCTTTATGTTTTACAAATAGTTTTGAATAATAAAAATCACATCCTATTAGAGAGAAAAAAAAATCTTTTAATCTTAAAATTAAGTTTTTATGGTAGGAACATTGCAAGGTATTTAATTTTTTTAAAAATAGATTGGAAATTCGGGTCTCAAATATAGTGTCCAAACAATTTTTTAGGCTTTATTCATTTTTCTTTTGTCAAGTTTGATTGTATAAGTCTTTGAATTCCTCGTTTAACAGTTTTTTCATCACAATTTATAGAAAGAATACCATCTTCAAAACGTTATCATAGTGAAGAAAATCATTCCATGTTTCGAAATATGTGGAAGCTTATTTTGTAATAAATATATTTTTTATTTATTTATTTATTACATACACTAGAGATTTACTTCGATTATTCACAATTCTGCTATTTTGCTGCAAGTTTTATTATTATTATTATTATTAGTTTTAGTTTTAGTTATTAAAGTTCCGTTTTAAAGCAAAACTAAGGTTATTTTGAGATGGACCACATTATTTTCACCCCCGAACAAATGACGAGGAGACACCTATGCTGGATTTATTGCCAGAATAGTTCATCAAATTATTTAGTTAAACAAAAAATGTGGAGATAAACAAGTTATATAGCACGAACAGAAGCAAATTTATTTTAAGACTAGTCACCTTTAACGACCAGCTGTGATGTTGATTATATTTAATTTTAAATAAATCGTTAATATATAACTTTAATCTTTGATACCGTCAAATTGTCAGACATTAAAGCAGTGTTATTTTAATTACCTTACACATGTTCTATTCATTATGTATATGAACCTTTCTAATGAAGACCAATTCCGTGATATCACAATGCTATTAAAAACATTCATGTCTGTTTCATCTATCTTCTAATTTTCACGGTATTGTGACTTCACTTTTTTATTCATTTTTGTAAACTATATTAAGATTAATCCTTCTTCAATTTTCAAAAATGAAAGAAAATCACGCGATTTCATTCAAAAAGGCTTACATTTTAGGGCAACAATAAAATATATTATTAAAAATTAGATTAAAAAAATATTTTTTAAAAACTGTCGAAATTTAGGAAATTGTTATCATTCAAACAACGATTTTTAAATTTTGAAACTGTTCGTAGAGTGAGAAGTTATTTTTGTGCCATAATATTTTTGAAAATTATCGCGGAAAAACGCTAAAATTCAATGCATTTTTGATTAATTAAAATTTTTAAAAATCGTTCTAAGGTGCACATTTTTCCTTTCCAAGTAAATATATACCAAATTTAGCGGGTGCAGTCAATCAGTCTATCCCGTTGAGCTCCAAAACATACATGCACCTATGCATTCATCTTTATTATTAGTAAAGATAGTCTCGCATACATGGCTAGCAAAAATAGTTTAATAAAAATTAAGTTAGATCTTGCTCACGAAATATAGCAAAATACAATGCAATAAAAAATTTAACTCTTACTCAAGAAATTATTTTTCTCTGTTTTCCGCCTTGCACACTTCTTTGTATTTGTACTGCATTTGTATTTTTATTGCAGCATTGTATTTGCACATAATAATAATTCAAAATGCCATTATGCGAAAAACGAATTTTAACTTACTGTTGAGAAATCTTTTCAAAGTAAAATTTTCATAAAATATTTAAATGTTTTTGCACCTTTCAACTTTCGAAAATACTGCAATTATTTCTACCACCTTTGAGTTCAATTATTTGCTAAACCGTCTTAAGAAAACACTTTTCCATTGTCCAGCAACTTCCTCCCAGACAACTTGTTGCGTATGGCTACACACTAACGACTCTCGCCCCATGTCTCTTTACTTGTGCAATTGAAGAAAGCACAGCGTGCGATCATACATTCAAATTGGAAAACGACGCTCGCAGTTCTTGAGTAATGGCTTACATTCATTTAATAAGAAGAAACAAAAAGAACAAAACACTCTTTGACGTCCCATTTCAACTCCTCGAATACTAACTGTGAAAGGAAACATTTCCCAGACTGATAAGCTGATAGAAATTAACATCCAGCCGAGGCACCGTCGAGCAGATCATGTTTTAAATTTTTTCTTTGAGCCTACAGGAACCTTTTCATTTTCTTTTATGCAAAGTATACAGATAGAAAGTATTGGAATCGTCAAATATTTGACCTTGGGATTTCAATTAAGTCTCCATATATAGATACACACATGTTCCTTACGCTGAAAAAGCCATTTTGGGAAATATATTTGTCTGTCTGTGAATTCGATCACTTGTAAACTCAATTAACTTGTCCTATAAAATTTGGCATGCATTTTCTGCATTGAAACAGTAGATATCAATCAAAATGAAGACGGTATTCGAGTATGAAAAAATCTCATTTTACTCATCCATGTACATGTGAACATGGCAATTCAGTAATACAATGCTAGATGGATGAAATTGTACATATAATTTTATCACAGATTGGGTTAATAATACATTTATTTAGTACTTACGGTGTACATAAATCGGAGAGGATGTTCGATGTTCGATTTTCTGATAGAGTTACTTAACATATCGTATTTTCCATTAGATTTCGTATCATGGTAAAGGAAGTAGAACATGCATTTTATATTTCTCTTTCACTGATTGCATTCAAAATTTGGAACAAATCTGCAATTCTGAAAATTTGCAACACCAATTACATTTATATAGCATTTTAGAGTTTGTGAGTAATTTTGCTCATATGTACATACAAATAAAACCGCAAGTAAACTGTTAATCCTTAGGCAGATTTGATCCAAAATTTAACACAAATTCAGCCAGTTTTGGCGACCAACTTGTTCGCCAGGAATACTGAGATTAAATTATTATATATTTAAAACATGTTCTTATGCATAATCTGATATTTATGGTTTCTACAACAAAGAATTTTTAAATAATTATTTAATGCCGTGTTATTTTGCTAGCCTTACATTTGCTCTGTTTCTTGTTAATATTAATCTCCCTAAAAAGGCAAGTAAGCCAGACGACGTCGATATTTATGGTTTCTACAACAAAATATTTTTAAATAATTAATGCCGTGTTATTTTGCTAGCCTTACATTTGTTCTGTTTCTTATTAATATTATTCTCCCTAAGAAAGCAAGTACGCAAGAGGACGTCATGTTTAAGTGAAGATCGTATCTTTCTAACATATGATTGCCAATTGTCTGTATTGTTTACAACGTTACTACAATACAATTTACAACAATACTGTAAATTCAATTTCGTATTTCTCATAATAATTAGCTGTCGATTCCAACATTAAAATGTAGCTATGTATTTTACACGCATTGTAAGAACACATGACAGCTTTTATCTGGTTTGGAACATAAGAAGCCTGTTATCTGGTTGATATAAGAAAAAAAAATTAAAGAATAGCATGTAAAATTTTTCAACAAATTGGATCTTTATTTATTTTCTTAGAAGGCTTTATAAATTGATACCACAAAGAAAATTGATAAAATAAAAAAATAATTCATAACCACTTTGCCAAAGAACATGAGAAAAGAAACATAATCGTAATTAATTAGCATTTAAAACTGGGAGAGAAAATGCGATTAAATATTTGTAAGTATAATAAAATACCTTATATTAACCATAATATATATTTAATAAAAAACTGTTTTATAAAAAAATAACAAAATAGTTTATTATATTAATTTTTTTCTTTTAACTAAAAATTGTTTCAAAGAATACATAAAAATATTTTTTTTTTTAAATTTAGAAAAATTATGGAACGTCTTTCAGGTAGTTAATTTAATAACATTTGAAAGATATTATTCCGAACTTCAAATGGTGCAAAACACTTTTTTCTGTGTGATTATATTTTCACTTTTTATCACTGAGAAACAACTACTGAATATTTAATAGGTCAAAATTTTGATTAAAAAATAAATGAGTGAAATTACAATGATGTAAGCCAAAAATTTAAATAAGTTTATATTTAAAAAAATGTAATAAAGTTATTACAATCTTATTTAAAAATTCTCTGTTTTTTTAAAAAAAATGGCAACACTATTTGAATTTGTAAGAACAAGAGTACATTTTATTAAAAGTTTATAATATAAATAATTTCCTAGGCCAGATATATCATAATTAAATAATTATTGTATTGTATTTAGCATAAATCGTTGATTAAAATTTAACTTGATGTCCGAGCAACGTTTTGAAAGATATGCCAGCATATATCTGTCATTCGGTTACATCAATGTAATCAAATATGACGACAAACAAAAAAATGGCCATGTGACGTAATGGAAATTCAAAGGGCGAATGGGAGAAGAGTTATCGTCTCTCATATATTACCAGCCTTCTCCAACGAAGGCCATGATTAAGCAGTTAGGTCAGACACTCGAGCTATTTTGTTTCCTCGAACCTCGAGGTCACTTTATAGAATTTTATCATTTCTTGACTCCGTTTATTATCGTTACAAGCCCTCTGTTAAAAGAACATCTTCGCTATGTTACGTAATTTCGAAATTCATTTCATAACAACACCTGAATTTATAGAATAGTAATATAAAAAGCATGCCTTTCTTGTCACATCTCAATGCAAAATACTTAAAAGTAAAACGAGTTTATTCTGGACTTATAGCTATAAAAAGTTTTTTGTGCAAAAACTTGAAAGTTTTTAACTTTATAGTTTTGAAAAAATAGTTTTTTCACAAATAAAGAACTTCTGCTACGAGGTCACGCAGCAGAGTTAAAGCGTTATGAAAATTTGAATAATACTTATTCATTACTTCGAATTTTAGGAATAATTACAAAAAATTTTACCATCCAAAATTAAATAATATATTGGATAACAAAACCCATATATAAATGTGTAAACACAAAATTTTTGAGCAGTTTCGTGGCCGAAAAGAGAAGACATTTTGAAATTTTAAAACTTCCGATTTATTCCATCCCGGGAGGCATAATTTATGTACAAGAAATAAGCGACGAAACGGACGTCGGTTCACATCACGACACAAGAGATAAAGGCCGAAGAGACTGAAATATTTATCCCCAGTGATTTTATACTATGAGATTCTGACAGGGATTCTTTGTCAAGTGTAGAATTTAGAAAAGGGAATTTAGGCATCTTTTAAAAGAATTTGCAAAGCATGACAGATTTTTATCCTTTCACTGGGAGCGTGTGAAAGTGCGAATTAAAGCAGTTTTAGAGAGCTCGTGTAGCATTAATTTAATAAAAAAAAAAGGTGGAATTGGATCATGAAATAAGAGAATATTTTAGAATTAAGAGTTAGTATGAGTTAAATTAAGATAAAAATTGGCAAATTAATCAGGATTTAATATATATATATATATATATATGGCTTATGCATATTAATTATGCCTATGAAGTGCTCCATTTCCTTTACTATATATTTTTAGTTACCAGAAAAATTTAATAAAGAAATTGTATTAAGGTATTGGAAAATATTACTTCTAAAGTAAAATGCAAATTTCAGTAATTCTCTAACATCAATCCATTTTAAGTTGTTGACATGCAGGTGAAACATCGATGACAGTTTTATGTAATTCTTTTGCAATAATGTAATTGATGAATTAAACATACCTGTACATAAGGCTATCGTAAATGAAAAATTTAAACATTTTGTTGAAAAACAAAAATTTCTATCGTTTGCTATATTTTATTTTTCGAAACCAGACATTTACATTCTCCAATTCTAACTATAACACTTTACCAGCCCTAATATATAAATAAATTTTATAGTATTAGTTTATTTCATTTCGAAATACATCATTTTCCAGTTTTGAAAATATAAAATAATACTTGTTTAAAATTAGCATTAGCATATAAGCACTTCAGTGAATGTTATTTCAATAAATGCTGGGGATAAATGCTAAATATTTTTACTTTATGGAAAAAAATGTCCCAGTAATGCTGTAAAGGAATATTTCTTGAACAGTTGTCATTTTCTTCGGTATCTTCAACAACAAGATACCAAATCAAGGGGGAAAAACTTACTTCATAGAAAATATTTGATAAAAATTTCATTAATAGCATATTTAATCCTTTGGCTACATTTGACGTATCAGTACATCATGCATTTGTTTGGGTACACATAACGTTCTGATACGTCAATGAAACTGAGACGAGTATATATAATGTAGGATTACATACATAATCAATAATACGAAATAAATTAATTCTTGCCTAAAATTTACTGCCCTTACCTGGCCACAAAATTAAATATGCTTCATTTACAAAAACTTTTTCAAATAAATGTGTAACCAAAGCCTTTAAAAAAAATTATAGTCCCTCTTTACTTAATAGTGGGATTATCGATTCTTTTGCAGATCATTTACTCACCATTTTATATTCATTTTTAAAAGCTCCGGTCACTTCCATCAGCAATTTATATACATTAAATTTATTCCAAAAAAATGTGCAATTTTTAGCTATCTGGATGTTGATTCGTCGACACACTCCCTCAAAGAAAAAAAGAAAAAGTTCATTTATTTTATGGAAGGTTTCATTTTAGTGCAGGTAAAATCCTTCGACCTCCTTAAACTTTCATCCGCATCACCTGGTGCTCGAAAAGAGGCGATGTTTGCACTTTCTCGCGAGTGTTAAAGGCCCAAAAGATTAGTGTTTGCCCCTTCCCTCGCCTAATTATGCCGCTTTTGCTAAAGTCAACAGGTAGTGAGCGCTCCGGGGCTGTCAAGATGATAAATGAAAGGCTCGCGCTCAACGACCCCTCGGTGCCTTTAACAGCCGTTAAAACTCCGCACAAATCGTTTTAAATGAATGTACTCAAAATTAATATTTAGAAGATTCTGGGAGCGAAGGGACCGAATTGAGTTCAGATCCAGAATCGCAAATTCATTTGGGAATTTTCCATCTCAGATATTTATTTTGCGTTTCGTTAATTGTGCACTAGCTGCCTATGGAGACAGCTGATTCGTCGAGAATACTGATTATGTTTAATTTCATATAAACATTTCAGTTATGATGTTCGTAATTCCCCCAATAAAATATTTTTAAGCATCGATTTGTGATAGTCATTAAACTAATGCTATTTTAATACCTTTGCGTTATTCATACCTTTACACCTGTGCTATTTATTATGTGCATGAATCTTTCTAATGGACTCGCGTCCGATGATATCAAAAATTTAAATGCTTGAGCAATCTCCTTCAAATTGTACATTGTCTTTTGATTTATCGTAACTTCACTATCTTATTCCTAATGTAAATTAAACACATACAAAGCAGAATCCTTCTTCTTTAGCTTTCAATAATAATAAACATAATCAATATTGTTTATGTTTAATTTCATATTCAACATTTTAGTTATGATGTTCTTAATTCTTTCAATAAAATATTTTTAAGCATCGATTTGTGATAATCATTAAAGTAGTGCTATTTTAATACCTTTGCATTATTTTAAGACCTTTATACCTGTGCTATTTATTATGCCTTTTTAATGGAGTCGCATCCAATGATATCAAAAACTTAAATGCTTCAGCTATCTTCTTCAAATTGTACATTGTCTTTTCACTTATTGTAATTTCACTATCTTATTCCTAATGTAAATTACACAGATAAAAACAGAATCCCTCTTTATTAGTTTTCAATAATGAAGAAAATCGGCAACGGCTACTTTGGCATAGTTATTATAATTTGTAAGTTTAGAGAAAGAATTAAAATTAGTTGAAACTAGTTTAGAAAAACGCATAAAGCTCTAACGTCATGGAATTTGGTAGAATTGTTAGATTAATATTTTTATTATATAATTATCAATATAAAATAATATTTTGATTATTTATGGAAATCGCATATGGATTATTACAGAATCATTCGATTATTATTGAAAAATCACGAGATTAAATATTTGATGAAATAATGTAAACAATTCGAATATCACTACAACAGTGGAATTTAGTATTAAAATATAAACAAAAAATTAATATCAAAATTAGGAAAAATTGCTAAATCGGTATTATTATAAAGAATTTTTTTTTAATTTTAAAATGACGCAACAATTAGTTTTGTGCAGTAATATTTTTGTGAGGTATCGTGGCAAAATGTCAAAATCTGGCTTATATTTTAATTAATTAAAATATTTTTAAAAATTGCTCTAAGAAATACATTTATATTCCCCAAAGTATATCCTCGCTACATTTGGTAATTCTAAGTCAGATGGTTTATCCTGTAGAGCGCCAATTCCTTCATACACACTTTCTTCTTTATTATTTTAAAAAAACGAAATGATAAGAAATTTTATAAGTATTTAGAATTATTATAAGTATTATTTTACTAATCAAAATACTACTTAAAAATTTAGATTATAAAAAGAAACCATGGGCAGTTCCATCTTTAATGTGAATTTTCCGACTATTCATAAGAAGAAGAAGAAGAAAGAGCTATGAAAATTTTATATTTTAACTAACTGCTTCACCACGTTTTAGCTTGTATTTATATGTTTTACATGTGAGGAAGAAGAAAAAAACAAACAAAAAAAACACCTATACTTTTATGTTGTAGCCTTTTTATATTCTACTCCCTAAGAAAATTTATTCCCTTCAATCATGAATAATTACGGATCTAAAGATTTCGAATGCACGCCATTTTTTATTTTCAAATTTGGAATATATATATACAAAGACAGGTAAGTTTTAATATTAGTACTCATTTTCTTGTCAAGCTCTATGAAATCCTGCCAACCTTTCAAAAACTCGCCAATGGTCCGGTAATAACGGCTTTTAGAATTGCAATTAAAAAAGGAAATAGTCTATTGATGTAATTATACGCTCAGAATCTTAATAAATAACTGTTATTAAAATTAAAATTCCAGCAATGACAAATTCACATAATTCGCAAATCAATAATTGCAAATGCAATGGGCAATTTTTATAACGCTAACGCGCATATAAATAAACTAATATATACATAGGAAATGTTTTTCTTTGTGGTTACAAATTTATTTTGGTGGGAGATACTTTTGACTTGATTTAGATTTTATGACTCGTGTTCATATCCGTTCTATATCAATAGTCTTGACTTTCAAATTTTCTGTAATATTTGATCAAATACCCAGAGTCTAGCTCTAAGATTTTGAGCAATAATAGTTAGCAAGAGAAAAATAGCTCAATTCTAGATATCACAAAATTAAAAAGTAACCAAAAATCTATAATAAAAAAAATCCGAAATTAAAATTAAATGGCAGTTGATGTCTTTTAAAATGTATGATTTTGAAACTGGAGCGATAAAAAAATATAATAATGAGATAAGAACTAATAAAAGTATCAAGTGAAATAAAATCTTATTCAATGAAAAGCCAAAAGACACATCATGAGCTAACTATAAACACTGAAATCTTAAAAATGCTGTAATATAATTTCAAATTTGACCAAGCAATTAAAGAAAATGCATCCATTTTAAAAGATAATTTTTAATCTGAATTTATATTTAAAATTTTTGATTTTATTCGGCGAAGTAAAAGCAAAAAAAATGAAAATATCTGAAGAAAATAACTTAACTTTAACATTCGCAAAAGTATTCAAATAATTAAACAGTGGAATAAGTTTAATATTTTACACACAAAAAAAAATGGAACTGATATATATTTTAGTTGAATTAACTTTAAAAATCAAAGAAAAATGTTATGGAAATGAATTGAAAATTTACTTTTTTGAATTTTAAGATGAAGTAGAAATAGTTTTTTTCTTAGGATATTGTTACAAAAATTCCGAGGTTCGTTTGGATAGTGGGAAATATATGGTGTGGAGAACACTCAATCAGCAGGCGGCAGTAGAAAATAAAACAACGACGTTTATTTACACGAAGACACACAGGACAGCACAAAGACGACAACTATATACAGCACAGAAGACGATTATCTTCAGCCGAGACGTGCAGCATACAACAAGTCTCTACTGTAGACAGTAGTGCACAGCTTAGTTCAGCACTAGCTTCACTCCGTCACTGCTCCGCTTATTTCTGGAAGGCCAGTTCTTTATCGTCGATTCCGACTACTCTTCGACTCCACTGGTGCACGACTACCCGGCAGCGGCAGGACTGCTTCCTTTTATAGGTCTCAGGAGGCGGGGCTAGAAGCCTCTCAACCAATCAGGAACGTTCGAGGCATAATTCGGTTCCTACTGGACGGATCGGAAAAATTCTCGATGTTTCGGGTATAATCAATTTTTGGCGCCAAAGTCGTTGCCAAGTCGCCAAATGGTCGCCATGTTTGTCGCCAAACTCTGGAACCTCCGACGCGACACCGGGCTCCGTCCAGTACTGATGACTGTAAAACATTCTTTCCGATGGCGAAACCAACTATGCTGGGAAGCAGCATTACAGATTCGTAACATTATGTTTTGAAATTATACAAGTGATTTTAAATTGGCGGGAAAATTTAAAATCATTATTGTTATCTCATTCGTATTATCAATTGATTAAATGAAAATTTTTCGAAATAATCATTATTTTGTACTATATATAGTAAAGAATAGTTTTTTTTTTAAAAAAAAGGTGAATTTTCTTTAATAGTGTTTTGTGGTTTTGATTTGATGTCAAATACACAAGGACCAATAAATTAAGACCAATGAATTTATTTTAGCTTGCTCTCGTATGTTTCAAAATAATTGATAGATTCCTTGATTTTTTTTAAATTGGTCTTCTAATTTTTAATTAAAAAATGGTAAATAGGTCAATTAAAACAGGATGAAGAGCTGCAGGATGTTTTTTACTCATTCTTGAAGAATATTATTTTGAAAATTTAGAGGCTTTTTCTTTAGAAGCTTTTTTTATTATTATTATTATTATAATCTGAAAATGTGAGAACATTTTAAGTCCTTTATATGAAAAAAAAATCACTGTTTTGAGATTAAATAGGAAATTAATCTCAAAGTTTGTGATTAATATAGTTCAACGAGTGATTTTAGAACACGTGCATGAACTAATCAGAAATAAAATATTAAGTTACTGCGTTGATGGTAAACAGTTAATTTTTTTTAATCTATTTAAGTCAAAATTGAAATCTAATGATCTCTAGGTTTTCCATAAAATGCAAATTAACACATGCTGTTCATTTTTCAATAGTTTGTTTTTGGAGAAATCAGCCGGTCATTCATTTTAAATACTAGTTTAATGATATTTTAAAACAATCAGTCATATAATATATAGTAAATATATACAGAAGAAATAATATTTTATAATATATATCTTCATACAAATTACAAAAAAAAATTTATGCATACAAAAATTGCCAATTTTTGAAAATGGAAACTTAGTACAGCAATTTTTTTTAATTAAAAAGGATATTAAAAAGGAAAATAAAAGAATGAAAAACAAAAAATTATAGTAATTTTCTGAAATTATAAAAAATAATTCACAGTAAAGACATCAACATCCATATAAGAATGACCACAACCATGAAAATTTTTGACTAATGATGTTCATTCGTGACAAATTTAAGTATGCAATCCCAGGCCTCATAATTCAACTACATAATATTGTAGTAATCGCATTATTCTATCTTCTCTTTTGGATAATAGATGGCGATGCCTGATTAGGTACGCATCCCATAGTGCATTGCGATTGTAAATAACGAGATGAAATGCTGTTCTGTGAGAGGAGTGCGCCCTTTAATGTCTTGCCTTGTCTTCGTGTTTTGTGTGAAATGTGATTATTAAAGAAATTCTCCGAAAATAATAAACATAGCTTATTAATATGTAATGTATGGTAACAAAATAAGTTTTACAAAGAAATATTCAATTAATAATTTTAATTATAAACAATAAAAATTATACTACACCTATTACAGATGGAAGAAAATTAACATTTATGTACAATTTGTTTCAAAAGGTGTAGGCCAAGAAAAAATTCAAAATTCTGAATTTTAAAAATCTTTGGTGTTGAAGGAAAAACATGCCAAAGCTAGTATACGAAAACTTTATTGAGTGATTAGATTCTGGTTGATGATCATTGTTTCAGTTTTTTAAAAAAAAATCAAAGATTCAATTCGACCATATCGTCAGCAAGATAGATTTATTTAAAGTTTTGAAGGTTTAGATTCCTTGTCTTCGGTACGACACCGAAGATTGGAAAAGAAGTTTCATTTCCAGTATTCACTATTCCTTTCTCCCATCTTTTTAAAATTACAGTATCTCACTTCAGCATCCTATGGCTATCATCTACTTATCAAATTCGTTAATCTTTTTTCTCTCTCTTTGGACTTCAGACTTTAAATCAAAATACTTCAATAAGTCTTTATTTGATAGATTTTTAAATAAGATGAAGTTTGGACCTTTTTTTATCTCTATTAAAAATACAATGTGTGAGCAATGAATTTGAAATATTCAACAATTTCGCATCAGAAGTTGCTACTGCGTATATTTCTTGAAGATAACTGAGATACGAACAAATATTTACATTTTCTGCCTCTTTAAAAAAATATTATCAATATAGTAAAACGTTATCTTTAAAAAGTTGATAAAAAGAATAAATAGAAACGAGATGTTTAGGCCTCAAAAATTTTTATCATTTCCTTATATTTTTTTCAGTAAGCGGGAAAGTAATTAAATCGTATTTTGACTGAATATTGATAATTTGAACGTATTTTTTATTTCTATTAATTTGATTGATCGTTTTCCTTATGTGAAACACATAACATATTTCCTTTATTACACAAACACATTTCCTTTATCGATAACACATAACATAGGTTAGATGCAACTACTTTTCTTTCTTTTTTTTAATTATGATTACATTCTGAGTTATAATTTCAAATAGAATAAAAAATTTATTAATCTTTCATCGCAGCATTTTTTTTTTTTTTCTTCTTACAAACAAAGAAAGAATTTATTCAAACACAAATTAGTGTTTTAATCTTTTTTGTATTATCACTACGTTTAATTGATTTGTTGAATTCTTTCCTAATTTTTAGATATCGTGTATTCTATTCAATTATTTATACTGTTGATAGAGTTTGATTCTATGTAATATGAGGAAATAGTCACCAAATAATGTTATTTAACAACATATTTGTCATTCCTTTAAAAATACAAACGAATCTTGGTGAACTATTTCAGAAAATTCTTTGATACTTGTTAAAAGGCTTTTTTTCGTTTAAAATCAATGAATAACATGCACGATTGTCAATCAAAAAGTAACAAGAAGAAAGTTGTGCTTCTATTTACTCATCCAAGTTATTTATCATTTAAATAATATTTTCTAAATGCCCATTTATTTTAGAAGACATTTCAATAAGCGATGAATAATTAAAATGACGACAATGATAGGTCGATAGATAAATATCAAATAATATTTAGTAATAAAATGCTATTTTGCTGCTTACTGAAATTTTCAACGAATAAAATAAAATAATACTTAAATATTTTTAAATAAGTGAGAAGTAGATTTTCGAAATGTGATTCTTTGGTTTCTAAAATTTTCAGTCCCACATCCTTATTTCCTTTTCTTTTCTTTTTTTTTTAAATCTGAATTTGTCTTCTTGCTATTTAGTAATGTATAAAAAAAATTCAAAGTTAGTTAAAAAGAAACTAAGTGCAAAAGTTGGAGGAATTTTGTTAATTTAATATATTTTATAGCAATTTATCTAGTAAATAAAGTGTAAGGTTTATTTTATTTCAAGCTAGTATATCTTAAGAATTAATTACGTTAATTTTGGTAATTATTAACTATAAAAGACATGTTTTTGTTCGAGTTCTTAAAATGACACTATAAATAAAGAATTTTTACTTCTATTTAAAATGATTTATCTACATTTTCTTTTTTTTTTCCACTTCATATTGATGAAATCGAGTTATTAAACAACTGCCAATAATTCACCTGCTTCATTCATTACTGTCCAAAGAAAACTTTTCAAAAATTGTAAAACTTCCTTTCAAAAACTTTTTTAAAAAAAATCATACCCTCAGAGAACAAAATTTTCAAACAGCTGGAAAGTCAACATATCCGCAAAATAATACTACTTGAATGACATGATTTCGATAATATTTTTCGTTTTGGAAAAAGACTGTACCATAAATAGAAAAAGATTGTCGCTGTTTATTTTTATTTTCTTCTTTTTTTGTTGTTGACATTAAAATGTAGCGCATTCTTCGTTGTCAAGGGAGAAAGTGACACTGTTGCCCATTTCATATAATTTATGACAGGCTAAATAAAGACAGACGATTAATGAAAGAAGCAGTCAAATGCAATCATTCTCGGCTGTTAATTTCCTTTTTTTCTTTTTCTTTTTTTTCTTCTTTTTTTTACTATTTTTATCTTACTCTGGGGAATTAGTAACGCTTCAGAGATCAACTGAAACTTTTGTGCAGAAGGAACTTCCGGATTTTAGTTCATTTCCATTCTTTTGTTATTCAGAATTTCACCTTGTATTATTTCCTGACCGGTTTTTTTTAAATTTTTATCATCGTAATCAATTGTTCTTAAAATTTTAATAACAAATAGACTTTTGAATCAGCTAATTGTGAATTAGTTACTGTTATGAAAGCAAAAGATAAATGTCGATGGCGAAAGACGCCAAGGCATGAATGTTCCCAGTAATTAGAATTTTTGTTGGTACTGAATATGTCACAAAATTAGAGAAATAAATCCTGCTATCTTTTTATCGTCTTCTACTTGTTAAATTTTTTAAAGTAATCTTTAATAATCATTCAGAATTTGTTCTTAAAGAACGCGTTGATAAACAGAACATAAATTTATTATATCTTCTTGGACATTGGCACCCTACAAGGGTTGGCTACAAGGGAGTAGAAGTGAAACAGATATTTTTCTGTCTGCATTTAGATGACGATGCATTCTTAATAACATTCGAGTTATTAAGAATAAGTTGATAACAAATAGATCAATCTTCGTTGGATAGTTCCAATTTCATCATTAAATATCGATTTATATAGAGAGTGAAACCTCGCTGAACGACCATCTCACATAAGGAGTAGGTCGCATTACAAGAAAAGCAAAATGTAAAAAGGTGACTCGCTAAGCGAGAGATGTTTCGTAAAACAAGCTGCGAGGAGAATCATGATGTGATATGCTGGATATGCATGCATCAGTCTTTGCTGTACACTTGTTTGAATAGAGCTCTTAATTCTACATGGAACAGTTTTGGCCTGATGGATTTGTGCAAGTGGCTATGGAGCCATAATCAAGGAGAATTTTTTCTCTGACCAAGCTTATATGGTTAGAGGTGAATAGCAATGGCATCGATAAGATGGTGGAAGAATACAGTCAGAACTAAAGAATAGCTTACTGAGCTACATCCTGTGTCACGGCAAAAAGCTGCGAGGAAGATTTGGTCAGGAGAGAAAGAAAAAAACTACCTTCTAGTGAAATAAAGGCGATACTGAAAGTATAGAGAATTATTATATTTTATGTTGCGAAAGATCCTCTTGATAAGGAAATCGTTATAATTTTACAAATTCACTTAACGGTAATGCTATGCCACATTTTCACCACATTTTGAAACATAGCCGAAAAAAAAAAGTCTTTAGACAATGTTCTTGTAAAAAAAAAACATGTATTGTAAATGATAAGTTCCATTATTATGAATTTGTTTTATTATTTTTTCGTAATGGAACTGCTTGTCCATGGAAAAAAACTGTTTCTCTTAAAGGGTGGCTTAATGTTTGATATTTTTTAATTAAATATTTGGACTTCAAGAATAACAAGATTTCGGAACTTTGTCTAGTGATTAAATCTGAATATAAATTACCATCGATATTTTACTAACAACTTGTAGAAGAAGAAAAGAATTTTGCAATTAAAAGAACCAATGCATGTAGTAAGAGTTATTCATACAATTTCAAATGCTTCTTGAAGCCAAATAAATCAGAAGTTTGTTAAAATGATTGATTAGGAAATTCATTGATCATCAGAGGTCTTATAAAAAAAGAAGGGGGAGGGGGGCACTGGCTGAGATCTGATTCTTTCTTTTTTAAAACACCGATTCTGTTTCCTAGTCAATCAAATATTTCCATTTTTAGACACTTGATTGTATTATTATATTTTAGATGCTCTTCTTTTATTATTATTTGTTTGGATTATTTATCATAAAAACCTGGGCAATTACTTTTAATAATTTTCAAACTGTCATAATCTTTTCTTATAATAATCTTTTTTTTTATTGAAATTGATCTAACTTCTTGCTTTTTAGGTTTTTCGAGGCTCATCCTGAGTATCAGAAACTCTTCAAAGGTTTCGCCGATGTCCCGAAGTCAGAGCTGCCTAAGAATGGCAAGTTGCTGGGGCATGCCCTCTCTGTCATGTATGCTATCAATTCTATCGTGGACAATCTGAATGATCCTGAAAGTCTGGTGCAAGTGTTGGAAAAGATTGGAATCAGTCACGGACCAAGGAAAATTACCGGGTCGCATTTTCAGGTAGAGCAGCGAATTCTGTTAAAAATTCATTAAGCCAATGTAATATACAGAGTGTCCATTCTAATAATGGTTCATTAACTAATTTCTGAACTTTTTAGGGACATGTATTTATTTTCAGTTGGAAAAGTATCCTAAACAATATAATGAATTAAAAATTCCTTTTGTTTGAATCAATAAATGTAGTGCTGAAAAATTTGAGATATCTTATTTTTATGAAGTCCCTCCAACCCTTGTTAGTTTTTTAGTAGAATATTTTTAATATGCAAACATTTTTATAAAAATATTACTTTCTGAAACTAATTTTGACAGAGTTACGAATTTTTGCATGTATAATTTAGAATATTTAAATGGCCTCGAGGAAGATCTACCAATTAATGCACACACCTTCTTCCTTTCAGCTTCTGTTACGATGTTTTTGAGTTTCTTAAACGGAACCGGGATTTATTTTCGTTCTAAGCTCATTTATGTGATTTATAAATCACATAAATTAACGATGAGTTTAAGTCAGAAGAGTTCGGGATGTTTTTTTTTTTTTTTTTCACTTTTGTCCTCATGTTAAGTTTAAATTTCTTTGTTTTCTTCTTTTTTAACAACTGTCCACAGCATCTTCAAATCTGAAAACAGTTGCTACTTATTTCTCTGGTTGGAATGAGATTCGCTATGTATTAATTAATGACTGATTTGTATTTTGGATCCCTTAGATTCTTTTATCCCCCACCTCCTGTAATAAAACTATATCAAATGACTGCATTGAATTGTAACTAATTATTGTCGGACTTTACAAAAATAAGTCCCAATATTGAATATGAACCCAAATCTTAGTAAATGGTATTGTTTCATTTTTCAGCCACTCGTACTCTCTCCCCTTAACATAACGGGTTGTTTCGAAGATTACAAAATCTTCTATTTGGTACGATACATATCAATTTAAGGCCAAAATAATCTATATTTTCCCTCTAAATAGTTTATACTCTTAAGTTAAAGAATATTCTACAATGCAAGATAACTATTGAGTTTTTACAACAAATATGATGCTATATTCTGTTAGACCGTAAACCAATGGTAATTTTCTTTATGTATTTTAATACACGTTTTTGATTACAATGCCAAGAATTATATTTATTTTTGTTAAAAGTTAATAAATTTTTAAAAGCTAAATCTTTATTTTTGTTCGAGTTTTCTGATTATTATACTGTACCTTAAGATTTAAGCTTTCTGATTAATGCTATATAAAAAATAAATTACTTTTTTTATTTCATAATACATATTGAAGCCTGTTTTTAATTTCAGAATCTCGCTATAGTGTTGATAAATTTCCTCAAAGAAGCTCTGGGCCCAAGTCTCATGGACGCGACCGCTGAAGAAGCTTGGCGGAAGTCTCTGGAAGTTGCGAACAGTCTCATCATCAAAGCTTTGGAGATGAAAGACTCTTAAAAGACTGCTCGACTTCAAAATGCCGTAGAGCAGCGGAGCATTTTGTAAAACTTTATTGAGATTCAGAAATGACAAGAAATTATTTGCATGCGATTTTTGATTTTTACCACAAAATCTTTCCGTTATGTGCTTTTGTGATGCACCGTCATTTTTTACGAAACGTTCTGTATAATTTCTTTGTACAGTAGATTCCCAACCATGCGGTAGAAGGGCAGGTGGGATAACAGAAAGTGGATAGATTGGTGTTTTATAACTGCTTATTTCCTCTATTTCATACCATTAAAAACACTCTAAGCTTGCTCTTATTCATATTTTCTAAACCTTTATTATAGGGCAATATTTTAAAAATATATATATGCTATATACTGTCCTATCTGTTTCAAAAACTTGATTGAAAGTGCAAATCCAAGAATAAAAATATTGCACACTTATTAAGATGAATTTTATAAGTTTTGTTAATAGCAAAACAGTTAAAATCAACATACTATATAATATGGATACATACATTTTAAAAATAAATGAAATATTAACATAAAACAGTCTTAATTCCTTCAAAAATTAATTAAACTTATTTCACATTTAATGACTAAATGCTCAAGCTAATAATAAAATGGTAAGGAAATCCGTGTGTTGCGTGCTTCAGTTTGCGTTATTCACACAACAAGAACTAGAATTTTAACACCCATCTGTTTAAAGCAGCTTCGCATATCAAATTATTTTATTATTACTATTTTCATTTTTTAGGCTAGATAGTCGAAAATCAATTATATTTAGTGATATACCATTACCATTTGAAACTCAATTCAATTGAAAATGTTTTTAAAAATTTCTCTCCCCGAGATTATTAATCATGAGATTTTCATATACTCCCATCTCTTGCACTTTTATAATTTTTATAATCATTTGTGTTTAATACATCATTTATGTTTAAAATTTATTTTATTAACTGGAGATTTAGTTAAAATTTTAAATCTTAAATAACAATCAAAATATGTTTTTTCTTCATAAGGTACTTATTTGTGAATGTTACTTTCTTTTAATAAAGACCATGAAAGAATGAAGTTGTTGTTTTTCTTTGATTAAATCCTAAGAAGCTTCTTTCAGCAATAGAAGCCAGTTTTTATATATTCATAATCAGATATGTACAAATTGGAAGAAATCAAAACATACAAATTAATTTGAAGAATTACATGCTTGTAAAAACGAGTAAATAGAGGTTTTCTATAAAGAATAAAAGAGGGTGGCAGTCTCTTGGCAGTTTCGACTTCGTACCGAGAATTATGGGGTTCGACATCCGATTCCATTTAGAACATTCTTTCAGATTTAGAGACCAATTCCTGTTGAATGTTAGGAGGAAATGCCGATTCCGTCTTTAAATAGACTTAATGCAAAGTTAAATGAAAGTTTCTGAAAATATACTTTTATTGGCATAATAAAGAATCTTATTTTAATTATTTTCTACTTTCAGTTCTTCATTTGTAATTCATTATTGTAAATAATATTTAATCTTTAAATCAGTTTTTTCACTATCAGAAAGCATCACTGGTATGGAATCAAAATTTAATTTAATTAATCGAATAAATGATAATTAAATTCTAGAAATATATAACTTATTTTCATTGAGAATATAAAAATCTAAAATTTCAAATATTCAACATATAAGAAATTGGAAGAAAAAAACCAATTACAGAATTCCATCTTTATAAATATGAAATAAATCTTGGCAGTGTATGAAAACTTTTCTAATAAATATAAAATTATTATAGTATAAAATTTTGATTTTTAGTTGTTTTTGGATTGTAATTATTAGAGCAAGTTTATATTTTGCAAAGAAAATCGCAAAATTTAATAAAATCTGTTTTGTAATAAAGTAGAAAATTTTCATAGCTGCGTACCTTAAAAAATGAAGCAAATAAGGTTTTATTATATTTAAAATCAGGGCTTTTAAATGACTATGGAAAAACTCCCGCATTATTTGCAAAGAACAAATGTTACTCCACAGTTCGTGTCAAAGGGTATTTATTTTTGTTGAACATCTATGCTTCGCCTTAATCTTAATAATAATCTCGGATTCGGTCCTTAAATATAATCTGCAATCCTTTGCTTCTCATTCAGTGAAACTGAACCTTATTCCCTCCATTTCCAGTTAATAACCAGGCAGTTAGACATCCATTCCCTTTTTGTCTAGTTAAAAAAAAATTTCTTCATTGTTAGGAAATGTTAGTTAGTAATGGTAATCGTTTGGACAACTTAAATTAAATTTTTCTCATCTTAGAATATGTCGGAAGTCTATTTGATAGTCGAGGATTTATCTCTGAGTGTTTTAGATTTTGAAAATCAATGAATTTGACCTATTTATGTAGTTGAAAATTGTTTACCTTGAAACACGAATTACATCCTGCTTGAATTCGAGCACTTGAAACAGTTGGCTCTTCATTTTAAGTTCACGAAACATTTTCCTTTCATCAAGAGGGGTTAATTTTTTGGCCTTTCTGTTTTCTTTCTTCTTCCCCGCGATTGTTTGCGTTTCTGGAAAAATTAGAAATTTCTATGAGGCTGACGTAGAGTATCTAACAGTCTCTTAGTAAGCTTTACCATCATTCCTCTATGCCAAAGCTGGCCTTTTTTGAAAATCTTTTCATGTCCTTTATTTTATTATTAATTTTCTCCATTATTAACTGTATTATTTTTTCGAAATATATATTATGATGAAGGTTCATTGATAAATAAATTATTTAAATTATTGTTCATGTATCTTGAGATTCCTTTGTAAGTGTATTTTATTGAATTTTATTATAGGAGAATTAAAATAATTATGTTTATATGCTTTCTTAAGGGATTTTGTAAATATGTTTTTTAGATCTAAATGTATAAAAATATAAACAAAATAAGCTGACGCTGTAAAGACAAAAAATATAACTGCAATTTAATTTTATTTTTATTTTACTAAAGCTATTTATTTTTCTGCTAAATCTTTGTATTTTTTTTTTTTTAAATTCTTATGTAAGGAAAATGTAGCATTGAGGATTTTTCTTTAAATATTTTAAAATTAAAAGTAATAAAGATATTTGTGAGCTGAGAATGAATGTATTCTTACCTAAAAGCAAATTTACGTTTACGCATCTCTATACTTCAGAAATTGGTTATCGTTAAAAACTCAGTAAAATAATTGCTGATATCTTACAAAAGTCGAAATTATAATGGTTTCGTAAACTTTTTTATGGTCAGGAAATGAAATTTTCTAAACCTGCAAATAGCGCATGATATTGAAAAATTAGGTAAAAGCAGCGTAAAATATGACTTCTGCTATATTAATCAATACTCAGTTCCGATGTTAATCATTGTAAAATTAGATTTCCCAGTAGCCACCATATTAGTTTCCAGTGCTATAAATATTCTCAAAATTCGTTTAATTACCTATGAGTATGCAAAAATTACTTGCTAGTGTAAAAAACATTTGAAAATTTAGCACGTTTCTTGATTATTTTTTACCTTCATACACCATATTTCCGTTTTTCACTATATTTTCATTTTCCCTTAAAATTCGAAGTCAGGGTCTTACGATTATTATGTGCCGTTCTAACCACCGGACCAACGAGACTTGAAACACCAATATCGATTATGGCAATTGTGCGTTTGGTTTGGAATATCATGCACTTCCACATTCAATTTTGGATTGTCATTAATAATAATAAATAACTTTTTTTCAAATTTTGTAATTAAAAATAAACGAAGAACTCAAAGTGAAAGCGATTTCATTTGTAAATATTTCCTTTGTTTACTATTAGAATAAATTATGGAAGTTAGATTTTTAAAAAATGAGAACCCTTAACCATTATTTTCCGGAGTTACATTTCGAATCTAACTCCGGAAAAAGGCCACGAATGAAAAACTCTATAAGATGTTTTTCCTTTCATTTAACTGTGTTTATTGAAAATGGTCTGTTCGATTTCGATCATCCATAGAATTAAGGGATTGTTCTCATCTTCGTAGTAAGCAAATTGCTTTTGTGCAGTTTTGTCCTTGTCTGAAACCTAGAAGTGGCTTAATATCACAGTTTTAATTCAATTTTTTCTGTAAAAGGGTTTATTATAAACTTTGTAAAAGATACTATTATTTTAAACATCATAAAACGGAATTAATTATATGCAATTTTCCGCTCTTTAGTTATTCAGAACATTAAACACAACCAATTTTATAATTATTTATACAATACGAATAAAAACCTGCGATGTAATTATTTTAAATGTGAAAATTAATTGACGTTTGATAAATTTCTATAGGAATGTTGAAATTAGGAATTTTAAAGCTTCAACATTGCAATTTTATTTTATATTTTTAGCAAATTAATTTTTAATAAACAGGGTTGGATTTATTTATAATATTTTAAAATTTCAGTTGCTTATATTTTCTATTTAAAAATGTTCTCTTCTTTCCTTGTAAATCACACAAGCTACTGAAATTATAATTGTATGTTTGAATATTCATACACTACAAATAAAATCGATTATATTTTTTACTTAATATTCGAAATTTTAGCATTATAATTAAACAGTAGCTTAAATAGTATCTTTTTCAGGATATTACAGGTAATTTTTCTTAATGCTGAAGCTTTAATTTTCATAAACTAATAACGGCAAATACTTTCCGAAAAATAATTTTTTTTTATTTCCCATGTATTTGAAAATCATATATTAAAATTATTTTTCTTAATCTATATTCAAAGCAAATCTTAATTACAAACAAAATCGCTTCCTCTTTCATTTCAAATCACTTTCTCAACTAGAGACTGTAAAAAGAGTTATTAAACTAAAAAGACAGTCCAAAGTTAGAAGTACACGGTGTTCCTATAAAGCCAAACATTCAATAATCATTATCGAGGCTTGCCAAGCACCTTTTCGGTGGTTCAATGGATGAGTCTTTGCGTGCAAAGCAAATAGATCCATGTTCGAATCTGTAAGTAAATGAAAGCTTAGCAACTTAAATCAAGATGTTACGGAATGTTTTATATTCAATATTTATTTCACGCATTATTATGATTTGTCTTTCATGACCGAATAGGTAATAATAATTAACTTTAAAAATATTTATAATAATTTAAGTGATTTATTGAATACCGGAAAAACTGTATTATACCATATTGGAACCTTATATTGATTAATGTAACAAAAATCTTGCATTTTGTTCTGTTTCAATATTTTAAAACAACATTGTAGAATACTTTTTGCCAAATTATATAATATTATACTGTATTGTCTGTTGCTTTGACAGTGAATAGAAAAATTAAGAAAAGTACAGCAGGTTATAAAATTTTATACATAACTATTTGAACGAAAGGAAAGGAACAAAAAAAATTTCTTGTTCGTTTACGAAAGCCAGGAGCGAGATTACTGCTCTCGAAAAGGCATTTTAGGAGACATGAAAAAATATGACTTCTACAACTCGTCCCCAAGAAACTGTTGAGGGGTGTGAAGGATTATCTTCTACAGGAGATTTCCCCGTCTACAAACATTGACCGAAAAATAATTTTCAGAGACTGTAAAGTTTCTTTTTTTTTTCTTTTTTAGGAAATTTGTTTATATTGCTATTTTTTTATTTTTTTTTACCTTCAAGATGGAATAAAAATAAATCACGAAGAGAAAAAAAAAATCATTTTTTAAAAAGGTTTAGAATTTTTATATAGTATCAAAAGAATTATTCTGGAGTGCTTCAATTTCGAGATCAAATATCTCCAGAGAACAGGTTTAATCAGTTAAATAAAAAGAACCACGGGGAAATATATTTAGGTTTCAATACACACAAAACATGCTGAAACTATTCTCTTGGATGTAAAGGAACATGGAACGCAGAAAGTATAAGGATAAATAAATAAATTAAAAAAAGTACCTGAGTGATGTGTGATGTTTTGAATTACTTGAAACAGGAAAAAAAAAAAAAAAAATGTAATCAGATATTTATTATAATCAATCGAAGCCGAAGTGATGCAAGATTATTAAATTAACTATTAAAATAGCATCAAAATTATTAAAGCAGCTACCGATTATTCGATTCCTAGTGACATCTGTTGATACTATATAGAACTAAAACCACATATTTGGCAGAAAATATAATACAAAAGGAAAATTTTTATTTAAAATATTTTTATACACTTTATAAATAAAAATTCTGGAAAATTTATAATGGGATTGAAATAACAGGTATTTGAAAAAAAGCAATAAAATAACACTAACAAATATATTCTTTTATTAAGAAAAAAAAAATCGTGGATTATGCATCTCAACTCTAGGATGATAAATGTACCGCAATCTGCATTGGTCAAAACATTTTCCTCATACTGCAATATCTTATCGTCTGCTGTTATTCTTGAGCGGAATGATTATTTCCCATTTGATAATTGTGTTTTTTCATCTCAGTACTTGTTGATCTATAAGAAGAAGTAAAATAAAATAAAATAAAATAAAAGCGGACTGTAATTTAAGAATTCCCTGAATGTATTAAATTTTGTGAAATTAAAGACAAAGGTACCAATGTAAGTTTCAAACCTGATATTTTTCACTTTAGACAAATCGACACAAGAATTGTTTATATAATAAAATATTGATCTTTTAACGGTTAGATGATATAATATTTAATTTTAGTGTAGACAAATCGACACAAGAATTGTTTATGTAATAAAATATTGATGTTTTATGCTAGATATGTTAGATGATATAATATTTAATTTTAGTGGCAAAAAAATATGCTTGTCGTTTATGTTTATAAATAAATACTTGAAGCTTAAAATTTCCAAATAAAGGTTTATCTCTGGTTGTATAAACAAATACATTTCATAAATGAATCATATTATTATATGCCGAATTTTATAGAGAAATTGTTTCATGCGTATAAGCTATTAGTTTTTGCAACATTTAATTTTTTTTATCATTTTATGCACTTTAACCATGATTGTTACATTATTGATTTTACGCAACAATATCGATTGAAAAGTTGAGGATAATAAAGTAAATTTATATTGTTAATTTTTTGTTCAAATAAAAAAAAAAACCCGAATTAACCATATTATATTTGTATGTAGATTAATTGACTGAATTGCTCGACAAATTATTTTTTTAACAATTAAATCTATCAGTTATTGTTTCCTGGAAAGTAGTAAGTGGAATCATAATTTAGTTTATACTTTTAAATACAAAAATATTATTTAAAGTTTAGTAAAAAAAAAAAAAAAAAAAAAAAAAAAACATAAAACTTATTATAAAATGTCAAATATGCATGTATTATATTTTTTTAGTTTTATTCCATTTCTTTCTAAAAGTAATAAAACAGCAATAATTCAGCAATAGATATCAAAGCTTCTCTATAATATTAACTTAACATTGAACTTAAATGAAATAAACTCTAATATTTATACATAAAAAAGAATTTTTGTAATGATTTTGTAATTTGTAAAAATCTTTTCAATTGTATACATATTGATCCATATCTAAAGAATTTTCTTATTTACACAATTCCATATGATATAAAAGAGTTTTCGTTGAAAGAAAATGATATAAGAAAACTAATAGGGGAAAAAAAATTCGAGATAATTTTGAATTTATGACATAATAGTTTGTTAGTTCAAAATAACTTTCAAACAAAATTTATTTTACTTCATAGATACATTTAATGCTGAATCTTTCTTCCCTCGTATTTTAAATACAGGCTACTAATATATTATTTGTTAAAGTACTCAAAACACTAAATAAAAGTTTTCTAAATATTCTAAAAACAGTTTTGGGCCAAAACACTTTGAACAGTTTTAATAATCTGAATGTTTATAAAGAATTTATAAAGTAAAAAATTGCAGTAAAAAATCTCTTAAGCAAAGATAAATATAAATGTTATTATTTGATAATATTATGAAACAACAGATTCATGTACTAGTGGAATTTTAATTCTGTCATATTGAAAAGTGAATATTTAATTTTGAATACCAATGCTTAATTGATATTATGATGATTGAATTGACTAAAAAATTGCAATATGTATATTTTTCTTGATGTATTATACAATTCTATACAATACAATTATACAATTCTCAGATATTTTAAAATAAATCATCAATGTCATATTATCATAATTTTTGCCTTTATTTTGGTAAGTTGACGTGTATCAGAATTTTTTATCATAACAGCTTTTATATATTTAAAAAGTTAGTAGATTTGCCCTGTCAATTAAATCTTCATTTCAAATTTGCCATATGGCCATATTGTTTTAAAGTGGTCAATAAGGTATGACTTAATATGGCAATAACTGAACTAATTGTGTACTGTTGCTTAGTAGTTGTATGCACAAAATTGATAAAATCCTTCTGTCTGTACCCTATTAGCACAAAATGCTTACAATATAGTTTCAATGTTTTAATTATATTGTCAGTGGTAAAGCAGGCAAAGAGTTACAATTATCCTAAAGTGCCAGCCTTACAGGTATCATGAGAACAAAACATTAGTGCATTTATATCACGTTCTTTAAAGAAAATTATCATAAAGGGATGAAAAAAATAATGCCATGTCTTAATTGCTTTATCTGTTATAATGCCACTGCATATGGTGTAACATTAATATTACTGAACAATGTAGTGGAGATATTGCATAAAGTGTTATGCTGAAGTATTCTATAACACATTTCAAAAGGCTGATAAACACTTTTTCATTTAATATAGAATTATTTTTTAAAGATTTTGTTGTATATTTGAATAATTTATTCTTTAACCTAATAATTTTTTATATTAACCACAATGAAATAAATGTATACCTGAATAATGAACCCATAATGTTTATACTATTTTTTAATAATGTTTTTATCAAACTAATCCTTCATTGTCCAGCCTAAAATTGTGTTGGAGATGATTGAAACTGTTCTAGGCAAATTAGGAAAACTTGTATTTTTATAACGTTACTGCTGTAGATAAAAAAAGTAGACTATAGTTCTTCCATTCTTATCAATATAGAAGATAATTTTAATTTCATCTTCAGTCTTTGCAATAAAAACAAATACTGATTAATTTATAGAAGTTAACTAGTCTATACAAAAAAAAAAATCAGAAAATTCTGGAATGAAATGAAAGATGGTTTATAAATTATATTTATGTAGTTATATATAGTAAATTTTTGTAATAAATCATAGGAAATATGATAATTTAAATAAAATTAAACCATAAATGAAGTTAAAGAGAAAAGAAATCAAGGCATAATTTTGAGAATGGGTTTCGGTTGACTTAATATCAAATATCTAAAAAATCTCACTAGTGTAAAAATAACACTGTGGACCGAATCTATTAAAAAATGAAAACATAATGCATTTAACTAAATAATTTTCATAACAGATAATTTTTTATTACATATATAAGTATAAAAATATATATAATTCTTTACTGCTGCTTATATATACTGCTTTTCTCCCAAGTCTCACAATTCATGATTTTGTAATAAATCAAGTTCTGAAAATAATTAGCTGGTACTCATTTACAAAAATCAAATGTCTCTCACAGATATTATTTTAACTTCATCGTAATTCACATCTGGTTTCGCATTTTGTTTTTTATAGATTGTATTTTCTTCTTGCATGCTTTATAATGTATTTCCCCTCTCCATTTCAGATCATAAATTGTCTGATTTTATATCTTGATGATATTATTTTTGCATCTGATAGATTATGCTAATGTCTAAATTTTTAATGTATTATAAATTTCGTAATGGAGTCATTTCTAGTTTTTTTATTTATTTACTAAATTTCATATTTTTGCATCATCTATTATAAGCAAAAATGAATAAATAAATTCAAAACTTTTAATTTGAAATCTTTAATATAGTATTTTATAATATCTTAGTTGTGCCAGCTCATGTATTAGCCTCATCATCTGATCTTTGTTCCATATTACAAAGTTCATTTGAAAACATCCTTGCTATATTTTTAAAAAAGCAATGTTAATCTAACTAGACTAAGCTAGATCAGTAACCATTATTGAATTGAAAAATTAAATACTTGTAGTTATTTTATTGTTTGAAATAAACAGCTAAAAAGTTCAATATTATGTTAATAAAATTTTGTTAATTACTGTTATAATAAATTTAATTTTAATTTCATTTTTTATATATTTTTTTTCTAGATACTTTTTGAATGACATACAACTAAAGACTAGTTACCTGTTAAAATAACGTTTGGCAAATTACCTACAGTTTCATCTTTCTGTGTCTGAAGAATGGAGTTACTTTAAATTTCTATTTTACGTTATTAAAAATGGATCGATTTCAGTGGTGGGAAGATATTGCTCATCCTGGGGAAAATCTTCTTTTGAATCAGGGTAGTGTAAAATTGTATGATGGAAGCAAAAAGACACTTTTTGAATCGGGTACTTTGACTCTAACTACCCACAGACTTCGATGGAGAGATGATATTAACCCAAATACTGATATGAGTCTGAATTTGTCACAGATTGTTCTGATAGAGAAAGAGAGTGCCACTTGGACTAAAAGTGCCAAAATAATTGCACATTTGAGTGCTATTTTGGAAGAAGATAAAAAACCTGGCCCTGTAAAGTACAGCCCATTCAATTTTGTTAAATTTTCCTTTCGAGGAGGAGGAGATAAAGAGTTTTTCAATTCTTTGTCTGATGCAATAGCTAAAAAAGCTTGGGAAGATCCCTCTGCTTCATATCCCAAAGGAAAGCAGTATCGTGCTGGTATTGTGGGCATTGAGAGACAGATCCGGGACAGAAATGAAGCTACTGGTGAAACTATTTCAGAAGCTTTTGAAGATCTCAAGAACCTGATGAAAATGGCTAAAGAAATGGTAAATCTTTCGAAAAGTGTTTCACAAAAATTGAGAGAGAAGCAGAGTGATATTACTGAAGATGAAACAATTCAGTTCAAATCTCATTTGCTAAGTCTAGGTATTAGTGATCCTGTAACTAAATCTGAGTATGGTTCTGGTAGTGCATTTCATACTGAACTTGCAAAGCAGCTGTCTGATGCTTTACTCAAACCATTGCAAACTGCTGGAGGAATATTATCATTAACAGAGGTATACTGCAGAGTGAATCGGGCAAGAGGAGTAGAATTAATTTCTCCTGAAGATTTATTGAATGCTTGTTTGATGTTGGAAAAATTGAATTTACTTGTAAAACTCCATAAGTTTGATAGTGGTGTCATGGTTCTTCGTTTAGAAACTCATGATACTGCTAAAGAAGCTCATAAAGTTGGGGAAATTCTTAAAGAAAAAGGATCATTAACTGCTGATGAACTGTCAGTTCTTTCTAAAGTCTCACTTGTTATAGCTAAAGAGAGGTTGCTGTTTCTGGAAAAGGAAGGTATTGCATGCAGAGATGATTCGATTGAAGGTTTAAGATTTTATCCTAATCGTTTCTTTACTGAAAGAGCATAAAATTCCTTTATCGTATTATCATATTGGTGTAATTATTTTTTGTTAAAAATAATTTTGTTATAAAAAGTGAATTGTGTTTATTTATTTTGAAATGATTTATTGTTAATTTATTCTGTTTATAAAATATGTTCTAAAATTTTGAAAACTTGCATGTAAATATCATATTCCTAATGTGTTAAAATAAATGTGTCTTGAAATGAAGTAAGTGTGCTTTGCAATAATATAGTTAGTAATTATTGTCAATATCAACATAATTGAATACATACTGAACATGGCAGGCATATTATACTTTATATAATCTTAAGTTTTTACTTTTCATATCAAAATATGAATTTAAGACAGCCACAATTTTCTTCTAATTTTGTAACCATATTTTTTAAATAATAGTTATAATTTTTTCCCATTCAAATTCCAAGAACTTTGATTAAATTTGGAATATTACTTAATTGGACACACTAATTTTTTAATAAAACTTTTTTATATAAACCTTTTGAAATAAACAAATTTTTCATACAAATGGTAGTTTGTTATCTGTAAATGAAAAGGTAGCTTAATTTTGTCAACAATATTCCCATGCTCAATTTTTTTCAGATTTTTTTAATTAACAAAATTATTTCACACTTTTTATAAATAATAAAACATTTCTAAAAACGTTGTTATTCTAAATTTGATATTGTGAATCATTTATTTTATAGATAATTTGAATCACTTATTAGTGACTACCACTCTATGTATGAATTTGAAATTCATTTGTCATTTATCAGTGGTTATAAATTGCTGTTTTGCCCTTTTACAGTAACCACTGTAAAAATGTTGGGAACCACTAGTTTAAATTACTCTTTATTAATTATTTTAAATTACTCTTATTAAGGAGATGTCTATTAAGAATGAGATAAAGATAAGTTATTATTTTTAATAACTGGGGTCTAGCCACAAAAATATTGCTATTCTTATTTCAAAAATTAACTTTCAAAGTGGGCAGATTGACTTTTTCCATATTTCATATTCTGTGCAAAATGAGATAATTATGTGCTTATGCATATTTTCTAAAAATTCCTGAGATAAAATATTCTTAAGAGATCTATTTAAATTTTAAAAGCAAAATTTGTTTATTCACTTTAAAACTTATTTTTTCAGTTAGTAAATCTCTTTGATCAAATTAGTTCAGCATTTGGAAGATTAAAAAAGAAAATAACATTGGGGGAGTTGATGGGGGTCCAGTTATATAATTTTTTTTATAAGCAAGTAAACTTTTAGTAGAATTTGATGAAAGCATAACCAAAATTATCAACAAAAAAAAACTGTTATTATTTTTCTATTTCACATTATAATATGCATAAGTGTATATTTCTATAGAATAATTTATATATGCAAAACTTATGCTAAGATACAATTTAACATATATACTTCAAGAAATAAAATATTCCATTTACTAAGATATATAATTAAACAATTCATTTATAAATACATTACAAGCAAATTCAATTTCTCTTGAAATAATTCTAATGCCTGATAAGTTGATTGTAAGTTAATAATTCCCATGAAGTCTGCAATTTTCTGACATTTCAGAATAAATTGTTAATTTAATTATAAATAATATTTTGTCGCTATTAATTTGGTGTACTCTGATTCATAACTATTAATATGTAAATTTAATCTTATGACATTATTTTCAAATTGTAATAAAGTGAGAGAAGATATATAGTTTTTCTGGATACCAGTGTTAGAGGACATTAAGAGAACAAAATATTTGTATATTTATTTATATTTTGAAGTTAAATATAACCAGAGGTTCACTCATGTACCAGCTGTACTTATCTTTGCTACACCAATGTGTAACGTTTATTAAAAGATAAATTAAGGTAAAAAAGACAGTTACCTTATTTTATACTTTATTATATTGGCAACCTAATCAATTTGATCATTCAATTATATATTTATAACAGTTCGGATTAGTAAGTCTGCTGTAGAGCATATTAATATATACAACAAGTTTTTATAACGTCTTGATTTTCGGAAAATTGTCATACCAATAATGCCAATTCCATTTTCTTACATATTTTTGACAATTTCCTTGAAAACTTATTACTTAAAATAAAACTTTTATGTTTATCATGCAGGAAATTTTGTTATAAAATTCTTATACATATGTTCTTTTTAATTATATAATTCATATTCAATGATTTTCTTTTTTATAATGACATCAGTGATGAGAGTTATATGAAATACTCTATATGAGTGGGTTACAATTTTTGGCACTTGGCAATGATTTAAAAAAAAAAAATTGACCTAACACAGACGATTTGCCCTGGTTTAAAATATATAAGCATTCATCATTCTGAATCCAGTAATATATCTAAAAGAATGCCAAGTGTTCTTGTACCTACCAGGCTATGAATTTGATACCTTCTGTGTGTTAAATAGATATCATAACTATTGTTAAAAGAAAAAATTACACTCTGATTTTTTAATTATTAAGCCAAATGTTTGTTTGCTAATAGTGCTGTTTGGTCTGTGCTATTTGGTCACCTATTTTTATTATGAAATTCTAACCAATTTCATTGTTTAACCAAATCATTCAAGCACATCTTTTACTGACTGTCAAAATTAATTGATTTTAACTTTAAAGCAAACATTTCATGCAAAAAACAGAAATAGGCACCAGATTCTTAAAATTGTACATACTAAGGACTCTGATAATCTGAAATTTCAAATAACCCAAGGAAAACTAAATAGACCAAGGAAAATGCCATGGAAACTTAAAGAGCAAGGGCAATATTAGATATTTAATTTATATAACACACAACCAATATTCAGGGTAAGCAAAATGATCATCAAAATGAAAGTCTTGAAATCAATAGGAAGTCTTAGAGAATGTTATAGCTACAAGAATTCATTACCAACTTTTTTTTTAATTATCACAACCAATGAAATAACAATATTGTCAATAGTAGCATATGGAAATTTTATTATAAATAGTCTTCAGCAATCAATAAATCCTTTTGAAAATATTGGAAAGAATGGAAGGTATATTGCTATAATCATTAGAAAGTCATGTTATAAAAAAAATTATTTTTATAAAATGACTTTTTAAAAAAATTGTGAAGCTATAATAAAAAAGTAAATATTTGGAACATGATGCCACCATGTTTTATATTTAAATATGTAATTATTTTAAATACAGTTTTAACTTATTAGAATATTTAAGCTAATGTTATATAAAATTCTGAAATTTGAATATGTATTTTAAAAATACTTTGATAAGACTTTTAAAGATTTCTTAAAAACTTATTACATAAAATAAAATTTTTATGTTTATCATGTAGGAAATTTTGTTATAAAATTCTTATACACATGTTCTTTATAATTATATAATTCATGTGTTGGGATTTGTTCAATTTTATATGAATTATGTAACAAAATGAATGAATTATGTAAACAAAAAATAAAATTCATTTATTTATTGCTGACTAGTTTGTTATTCATATTCATAAATAAATATCTTATACACTTTCTAACATATATTTTATATTAAATTAAATTTCATTCATTTGATACCAAGTGAAAGGTAGAATCAAAGCTCATGAAAAACTCAAAATGACATATTTATCTCTATCTCTTAGAGAAATTTAACTTTGAGGATTCTTTCTTGCTGGATTCTTTCAGTGATCTTAAGAAAGACAGCTCCTCTTGTAAAAATTCTCTATCCTAAAAAAAAGATTTAAAAAAAGTGCAAATTATCTTTGAAAAAAAAAATAATCAAAACTTAGAAGCATAAATCATACTAATTTCTGGAAAATTAGAACAATTTCTTATTTTATATTTTTATTTTTGTTAAGTCTATTTTATTTTAAGATTATGAGAGAAATTGAATACAGCTTATTTAAATTACATAACATATTGTTCTTAAAGAATTTTATGAATTTCATTACTTAATTCTTTTAACAACATTTATTATGAATTCAAATGTTTATGCATTGAATAGAAATAAGCTTTTTAGTTCCACTTGTTATATTTCTCATTTAACAAACAGAAAATGTGCTTTTTGAATTTAATAAAAACATGATAATAAATTTTAATAAACATTATATTGTTTCTGTCAGAATTACATGTCAGGAAAATTTATTTTGATAAAGTAATAAGATATATTATTAATCAATTTATGTTACAAATCTGATTAAAACTTACAAAAAGTTTACCTTTTAATAAACATTAATTATACAGTTGTTACATTAATTGTACAATCATTCATAAATTTTCCACACCTGTTTGTCTACTTTTTAAAATAACTTTGTGGTTTATTAATTAAAAAAATATATTTTTAAATTTCTTTAAAAACATTAATACGAATTAGAAAATTAATTATTAAAGTTGCAATTTCACAGGTAACATAGTCACAAAGCATAGAAAAAAACTACTATAAAGAATATTAATATGTTACTTTTTGGGCTGTTATATACCAAACAACCAAGCTTGGATCTAGATGAGGCGGTACTATAGGATTTGAGATCCCATTCATAAGAGATGATGTAACAACTGGTGAGGCATTAATATTGCTGATTGATGTGTGATCAATTCCAGTTGGAGGAGCTTTAAAAAAAGATAAATATAAATCAGTTATTTTAAAAATTTTAGAATGAATTAAAAAAAAAATTTTCTTGCAAATTTTGAAAAAAATTTATTTTTATTAGAAAACATAGCATTTTGTAATTATATATCAATTTGTTGTTTAAATGACTGCAATATTTCATATTTTACTTATATTTATTATCTATACTTTAACATTGTACTGAAAAGATTAAAATGAAAATCTTGATTTCAAGTTTTACTGCACAGAGAGGTGAATTTATTAGAAAAATAAATACATTCAGAAATAATATATAAAAAGAAATAAGTTCTAAATGAATCATAATGAATATTTGTGATTAAACTGCAACACAAATTTTATTTTTACATTATAATTAAAGCTAAAGATTTGCATTGTATAAAAAGAATTACACAATTTATTTTAGAATATCTGCAAATTTGTTCATGTTTACAAAATATAATATTTCTATGTTAAAATCCTAAATGTAGCCTAACAATATCTCTGAATAATAATATTCTCCAAAACAGCATGTCATATATAATGCTTTTAAAATGCAATTATTTTGCTACCACCAATATCTGTAACCCACTTTTTGCAGAGACATTCTCTCCTATTTCCTGCACACTTTAAAAATGATAATGATGCTTTAAATGTAATACACTTGTTAATAAAAATATTAATGCTTATGATATAGTAAAATTTCTATTATTCTTCACTGGAAAGTATATGCTTAAATGGGAGTGGAATTAGAATATTGTAAATGTTTTAATCACTTAACTGATTTGCCTGTATATCATATATGATTTAAATTATCTTAATTTTAAATTAATAAACTAAAATTAAGTCTTTTATGGACATCATAAATTAATGCAAAAGTTATGTGGAATTCAAAAAAATGTTAAATGTTTTATAAATTTTGAACTGAAAATTGTCATCTAATTAGTAAATAGTGAAACGAATAATTAAGAGATTTTCTCTTTTCAGCAATTGATCTACAAATTGAAAATATATTTTAAATTTGGTAATGCTTAATTGAAAATTACAGATTTGCTTCCAAGGGATCTTGGGAGCAGAACCTTTTAAAACCCTTGGAAGCACTGATTACAATCATATTCTATTTAAATTCTAGAAAATATATGCAATATAAAAAAGTATTAATTTTTTTTTAATGAAAATTGCTGTTTTACTTATGAAACTATGAATTACTATACCAAAAAAAAATTGACTTAAATATAAACTATTTTAAATTGTAAATATTGGATTCAAGAATAAAATAATGCATCAATATCAGTAACAAAATAATATAAAATATATACTGGATTCAAAGACAAAACAGAAAAAGATAAATCCTCTTAATTTACCATTTATTGGATGCCCTAGAGAGAGCCTACATTTGTTGCAAAGCACAGAATTTTTCTTTCTTTCTAATTCAAGTCGCTCTTCTGCTAATTTTTCTTTTTCCTAATAAGAAAATTGTAAAATATATATATTTTATAACATTATGTTAAAAAAAAACAATTTTTATAATTAAAATTTTTTAAAAAAATTATTGGATGTTTAAAATTTAAATGAAGTTTTAAGTATTAAACTGGTCTTGAATCACGGATATCTAACAAAAAAATAAAATACAAAAATGTAAGTATATAATTTACTATATCCTATGATCTAAACAGATGATAGAAAAATCTCTTCCAGTGTTAAATTCCAATTACTAAATATTTGAGAAGCAGAGCCATTATTAAGAAGTTTACTTTTATTCCTATATATGATAATTAACAGCCAAATAAATATTTAAAAAAAAAATCTTTACTTCTATTTTTTTTAACTGTAATGTATAAAAGATAAGAAAAGATTGCTTTCAGCAAATGAAAATTCAAATTAATATTATAAAAGTTTAAATTCTGAAACATTAAAAATAATGATTAAAAAAATTTTTTTTATAGAATATGTGGGAAAATACATTATATTAGATGGTAAAATTACTCAATAATTTCTGTACAGTTATTTAACTAAATAATATTTAGTGATAATTAGATCAAATATATTATTTAGTCAAATATTTATACAGATAATATTTGATGCTCCTTTTCCATCAGCTCTTGCATCTTTTTTGTAATTTGTTGTTCTCTTGATTGTTGATCTGCCTTAATTCTCAGAGCAGCTGCATGTTCTGCTTGCCCTCTTTCCTTTTCTTCTGTAGTGGACTATAAAGGTAAAAAAAATCCTAAATTGTTAAATTTAACTTTTATTACTACTGAAAATTTTTTTAATAACTTTATCTTTAAAATAATCATTCAATTATTCAAGAAAAGAAATGTAAATTTTTTTTAGATACAAACTTTTGTTTGGTAACCAATAAATTTGCATCAGGAGATTCAGGAGTTTATGAACATATTATCTTCTATATTAAAATATAGTTGGTTTACCATCTGATTTAAAAAGCCCAGAGAAATAATATATTTATTCAGAAATTGAATAATAAACTTCAAAAATATTCTATGAAGCATTAAGTCATTGAAGTTCTGCATGTCATATAATATGTTTTTACCAATATCCCTTTACATGTGTGAACATGCTCAAGAGACTATTCTTACATTTAAATTATATTAGTAATTTTGTTTACATAAGTTAACCTTTCTATTAATACTGAATCAATTATACATGCATAATACTTTTCAACTTACTGATTGTTATATTAGCTAGTATTCATTTGCAAATGAAATCATTCAGCAGTATCCAACTTATAAAAATTTTCAATATTTTTATTTATTTAGTTTCCAGTTTACAAAATTAAGCAATTAATAATGTAATAACAGGAAATGTAGCTTCATGAAATGCTTTAAAATTTAAAAAACATTTTTAAGCACCTTAAAAGTGTTTACTTTTGAAAGGACTTTATTAAATGCTTAATTGTCTTGAGAAATGCAAAAAGACTTTTTTTAAAAATACGATAAATCAGAAGCATGGAAATAAAGATTTGCTTACTGGAAGCATCAGGGAAGAAAACCGACAAAAGGGAAGACTTTAGAGAAGGAATCCAGAATGAAATAGAGCGAGACATTAAGACCATATTAAGACATAGACCATATTATGATAACATTTGATGACCTTTTTTTTTTTCTTCGCTTCCTCTTTCTTTAGCAATATGCATCACCGTTTTTTGAAATATTGGTATGGTATCCAAAGGGCAGTATGAAACACATACTGTGTAATATTCGTTGCGACACAAAAAACATTCGAATTTCAATTTCTAGTGTCTTAGATGGTGAGGAATTTATTTTAGTTATGTTTAATAAATTTATGTTTAACGTTTTATATTAAGAAGAATTCGAAGATTGGTCCGATCAATGGAAAATAAGAATAAGCAAGATGAATTTGATTCGCCATAGAGATACATCGAACATAGGAAAAGCTTATACATTTAAAATGAACCTCTCTAGTACGTTACACATTCGACCATGATTGTCGTTTAATAAGTCATTTTGAAGCTATCCCTTGAAGCACCTATCAAAGGAATTGTATTGTACTTTAATTAATTTCAATACATTACATGTATAATTAAGTTAGTGAATTGCGTAAAATCCAGTGAAAAGGAATTTTAAATTGAAGTCATAAGTTTTTAATGATCGTGATTTCTCTCGTGTTATTATTATTTTTTTTAAATGATGGAAGATTATTATTTGTAGAAGCAATCTCGGTAAATTTTACTTTTTTATCAAAAAATGCTGCTATATCTGAAACTTAAATTTAAAAAAAAAATTGTCTATGTTATAGCTATTCTCTTTCTGAAATTCTTCTCCGCCCCATCCCTTTTTTTTTTCCCTGGTGAAATTTCTCTACCGGTTTAGGTAAAGGCTTGTTTTGACTGACAGAGCAACATTCAGCATAAACCATTGAAGTTAAGACCATAAAGTTTGGAAGAAAGTTGTTTCTTGCGTATTGAAGGCTAACTAGAAATACATTTTTTTACGTTTTAAATAAGAATTTTAATTAAAAAACAATATCAGAATTTTAATGTGTTTCCGCAACAACATTAAAGCAAATTATAGCACATAAGGTATTTTTACGGCATATTAAAAGCTTAAAAAAATAGTTTTACAATTATATCAATTTGGTTTGAATGATTGCATTTTTTTTCTTTATTTTTAGTAAATTTTGAAAAATTAGTTTTGGATACAATTTGTAACAATGATTTTTATTGTAATGAAATTCAATATTATTGCTTCATCGAATCACTGAGTCATGTGATTTAACTGCTGTTAATGTCATGAAAAAAGTAAAATGCTTTCTTAGTTTTAATTTAAACTTTAAAGCAGTTCACTGAATAAGATTTTTCACTTGATGGGTGTTATTAAATTTTTAAGCAATATAACATATTGTTTCATGCAGGTTTCAAAAATTATTTTTTTTAAATATATAATATTTTTATCTCCATTTAGCTTCAAACTAAAGCATTTTTTACATTTGTAATCTCCCCCCATTATTTATAAAAACTAGGAATTGTTAAATCATTTTCGTTTCTGTTTTTCTTTTATTTATTTTTGCATATAAGTTGAAACACAAGATTTTATTAAATTTTTAAGTGCAAAACATCCGAAAAAACTCTATAATAAACTTCAGAAGTAAGAAGCGATAGTATATTTTTTTATAGTCTGGCCGTTTTTAAGCACTTTTATTCTTTTCTATTGAAATAATTGATCTAAAGAAATTTACTTAGAACAAAGCATTGATCTATTGACAATTTTGTAGCAGTTCTTCCAATTTTATGATGGTAACCATCATGTAATACTTCAGCTCATAGCTTTATATGGTTGAAAATAAAGCGTTCTAGATTGTTAAACATGGAGAATTAAAGTAGAAAAAAAATTGCTATTTACCACTCGAGTCATGTCGAATCTTATTCGTTGCTGCATATATAAAAATCCAGTTCAAAATTTTTGGACATGCTATGCTTCTACATCAATGTCGACACTTCAGAAAGAGATGCTCATCAAAATTAACTGATAATTTGTTAATTTTATGAAATGTCGAAAAAGTATGCAGATTTTTATTGTTAAACTTATAAAAATTGATAATTTTTCAATAATGATAGTGTGTTTTTTTAAACCCAAAAGACAACTTGTTTTGCAATAGAAGGCGTACAAATATAAAATAAGTATTAAAATTAAAAATATACAATTAAAATTAATATTTAAAAACTTTGCGATAAAAAACTAGGCAAAGAAATATCCTATAATATGGAGAATATGCTGGTTTATATATATATATACATTCATAAAGATGCTTTTTTATTTTATTTTATTTTATTATTATTATTATTATTGCTAAGATGCTTAAAAAGTGCAACAATTTCTGATTACACACATTAATAATGAATAAGAGTGACAGAAATATTTATACTACATAGAAATTTGACAATAAATTTAAAGCTGTGTTTAAACTATCCATATTTGATTACTTTAAAAATGAAATGAAAAATTAAATTAATAATAGAACTTGAACATAATTAGCATGGAATATATTTCAACAAAGGTTGATATCCCTTGAATGCCAAAAAATTACAGTTAATATTCATATATATATATAATACAGTTATCAAAGTATTTAAGAGCTATCAAATAAATAATTTTTGCTTTCAAAAACAATGTGTCCTTTTTTCTTTATTTGCATTCGAAAATATTTAAAATAGATAAAATGAAACATTGGAATGCATATATTCATTTAAAAGTGAACTGAGAGTTTATCATTTTTTTGCTTCTTAAAACAATGAGTATTTTCTTTATTTAAGTTCAAGATAATATTTAAAATCAATGAAAATCCAATAAAATACATGTATTTATTTAAAAGTGTACAAAGGAAAAACGAAATGTCTTACAGCTTTCTTATCGAATATAGTAAAAAAAAAATATATAAGAACAGATAATTCTAAAAGGTAAAGTAATACAAACTCTTATTTTAAAGGAAAAAAAACAAACAAACAAACAAAAAAAACAGAGAGAAGAATGACTTACCATAGATAACATTTCTAATTCATTTTCTTTCCTTCTCAGTTTAAAATTTAATTCATTAAGTTTTTGCCTTTCATCTTTTATCATCTGTTTTTCTGACTGAAGGGCATCTCTCTCTCGTTCTAATAATTCCAATTCTTGTTTCATATTACTCTTTTCAAAGTTAAGCTTATTCTGTTCTTGTTGTAGAACTTGTTTTTGCCTATCAATGAAAGTTTCTTCCTGAAAAATAGTAAATTTTTAAGGATTTCTTTTCTATTTATATATATTTTACAGGCATTAATAATAATTCATGCTTGTTTTAGAATACACTGCATTTTTAAGAACCTTGCAAAAAAGAAGTATTAATAAATCTATTTGATGTGGCAGCATATGTAAATAAATGCTGGAACAATAACTCATTAACTAATCAGTATTATAAATGCACAACTATAGCAAAAATGTTTATAAAACTACCCTCCCCCCTTCTTTATCGTTTTGGCAAATTATTTTGATAAGCTAAAATTGAAGATGTTTAACTTATCTCTTAAAATTTTACTTGGCTTTTTCTTCACATCGCTTTTTAAACTATTACTTGGCTTATATTATACTTACAGTCTTACTTTTAATATTTTGACATGAAGTTTTGCCTCATCTTCCTTGATCTTCTTAGCTAAAAATTCCATATCAGCCTTTTCTTGCATTAATTGTTGTCTTTCTTGTGCTAGCTGGACAAGGACAGTTTTTTGCTCATGTAATAAAGAATCCTGCATATGGAAAAAGAAAAACAGAGACACCAAATGAAATATTTGAAAGAATTATATTTTTCAAGTATTAAAATCACACAAATACAAAAAAAAAAAAAAAAAAAAAAAAAACATCACAATTTAAAAGATAGAATTGTATCAAATTAATTTCAAACAAAACTAAGGAAAATGATAAATGGCTCTAGAGCAAAAATGTACTAAGATAAAATCTGCATTGAAAAAAAGTAAATTCTAATGTTGAAGAACGAAATTATTTGTTTAACCATGTACTTATTCTAAAAAGCAAAGAAATTTAGCAATACAATCTGTAATTCTAAGGAATCATAGTTTTCAGACAGAAAAAATTTGTTTTATAGTTATTTTTTTATATTTATCAAAAAATGATAATAATTTTGATTGGAAGTCTTGGAGTTTTATTCGTAATCAAACTGATGACCATAATCCAAATTAAAATTTGAGAGATAGATGTATTTTATTATTATATAACTAAGTAATTTTGATTGAACCTGATTTGTGGAGTTATCACATTTTTTCAAGCATACATATTTTCTTTTCAGCATACTTATTCGGATTTAAAATGTTTCCATTTGAATTAGAATATTAAAATTAATAATATTTTATCTAACATTAAACTCAAAATGTTATTAAATGATAAGCTGCTTTTTGTGATGAAATGTTTAATTAATTATTTTTTCTCTAAGATCCATAAAAAAGTAAAAACACCATGAGAATTAAAAGAATATCAAATACTATTAGCATACAAATAACCTAAAGTGAATTTAAATAGAATGTTAATATACTAGCATATTTTAGAATATATAATTCATAAATTTGCAAGCTATATAATTTAAAGCAATAAAAAATTTCTTAATTCCCATAAACAGATTTTAAAAAAGCAAATTTTATTCAAATTAATATAAATTATCAACCAATCAGCCATATATATTTAGAAATGTTGCCTGCTTCTATAATAGAATAAATTCTTTTTTTTTTTTTTTTAAAGTTAGGATCAGTTGTTTTGGCTATATAGAAATTTAAAACTAAGTTGGTAGGTCACATAAAGCTGAAATGGGAAAAGGAAAGAAAGAATGAATACCTGAGATAAACGTATCTTTTCTTTTTCTCTTTCAACTTGCTGCACTTGTAACTTGTATTCTTCATCTAAATGTTTCTGTTGAACTGATAGTCTAGCTTTCATTTGCTGCAGTTCCCAGCGTTCCTATAAATAAAATAATGGAAAAGTAGTTTGTTTTTAGTAGTAGTTTTATTTGAAAATCATGTTCAAAGCATAAAATCTCCTGCATTATTATAATAATGTCATTTGAATTACAATTTCCTTTATTAAAACAATTCTAAAAACAAACAAGCCATTTTTCATAATAAAAAAATATGAAAAAATATAATAATCTATACATTTTCTTGTCAAAGCATTTGTAATAAAGTAAAATACATTATGAAGATTCTTTACTTGTGAATAATTTTTTTAAAATGTGCAAGGCTTTAATTACATACATTTTTGCATTAACTAAGACAAGACATATAAGCAAAAATAATTTGTATAAAAAAAGGTAAATTTGTGGGGAAACATGTGCTGTGATAAGTGAAATAGAAATCACAATTTAACATAATTCTATCAAGCAGTGTCTTAAGTGTCATTATTGTTTGAACTGAGAAAGGTAAATATTTAAAAAAAAAAAAAAAATGTTTAGAAATTCTCAATTTCACAAATGCCAAACTTTTGAAGAAAGAAATGATAACTAAATGCTTTTATTTTAAAATTCACATTATATGTGTATTAAATTTAAAAACATAAATTGAAAATTGTATTTTTAACACATATACAAAATAAAAAAAAAGACTTGTTGCCCAAAAATACATTTGGCATATCAGTCTTTATAGACTGCTGTTTACCATCATCGTGTGAGATTTAAAATATGATGACATAAGAATGTATTTAACATGGGAGTTTTTAGAAAATATATGGAAGATGGAGTATCAAATGAGAGGTGCTGCATAAATAAATAAAAAATGAAGTAAACTAATGCTGACAACATTTTGCTTATGTTGCATAAAAAAGAACAGGCAGACATTTAATGCGTTAAATAATGACATATTTCAATATACAGCAATAAACTGATCTTTTAAAAATCCTTCTAATGCTACACTTTATTATTAATAAACACAATATTTAATTTTCAGATCAAAATCTATAATCTTGATTTTTTTGAGAAAAACTGATTTAATGCAAGCAAATTGTTTTGAAAGAAACTACAGGAGACAAAATGCTTTCAACAAATGCCTTTTACATTTCATGCGAAATGTTGGCCTTTTTTAAAATTATTATTTATTATCATTCATCACATGCTTAGATGCAAATAGTTAAGTGAATACATTCAATTCTACAGACGACTGTGTCCTTCCTCATAGACATTCAATAAAGTTTAAAGAATTTCCAATTGTATTTTGGATGTGGATCTATTCTACATGCACAGAATTTGTCACTAAAATTATTAGTTAATAAGAGAAAAGAAGAAAAAATAAAAAAGTTTTTCTAATCTATAAAAGAGTATTCTGCAAAGGCAGCAATGAAATCGTATAACATATCCTTCAGTATTATTTAGAAAGTAGTTTCAGAATACTGAAATGTAGTGAAGAATATAATACAATTTTTTTTTAATGTTTGAAAGTTGATAAGTATGTCCATTTATCAGTAAATTAATAGAGTCTCTGTGATCATTTTCAAAACAGTTTTTTAGAATATACACAGACGTATATATTGAAACTTAAGGGGTATTATTTTAAAAATTACAAAAAAAAAATTATAAATATTTAATAATAATATATATTTATAGCTATTAAAAATGAATGCATTACTTAAAAAAATATGCATGCACACATTTAGTCCTTTATATTTCCTTCTTATTAAATATCATATCTATGTTTATTTAAAAAAATATAGATCATTCATCATAACATAATTATTTTAATATAAAGTAAAATTTAGCATTCTATATTTTTGTTTGCAATTAGTCTAATAATCTAATTCTTTTCATAGCTGTACCTCTTCTCCTTCTGTTGTATACTTTTGTAAACGACTCTCTAGTTTAAGTACCAGTTGTTGCAGTCTGTCTCTTTCCTCATCACTGTTATCAAGCTGTTTCTGAAGTCTGTTCTGTAAACCTAAAGAGGAAGGGGAAAATTTTTCTAAAGATGAATGGCTACTTTAAAAAGGAATACTTTGGATTTTAAATTCAATAATATGATTTGATCAGAGTTAAAGGCTTAGAATAATTTAAACATCGTCCTGATTTCCTATTATAATCTTAATTAGTGAAGGAATCTTTTGTAATTACAAAAATAATAGCAGTAAATTTCACTCCTGTTATGAATCATAAAATTATTTTTTGGAGGAATAGAGTTAAAGGTATCAAAAGCAATAATCATAGAATTTCAATAAGCTTATTATTATTAATAATAATAATAAAAATAAAAAAACACAGTAAAAATAAAGATGATAAAATCTGATTACCAAACATAAAATATTTTTTTATTTGTCATGCGAGCAAGAAACTTTAGAAATAAATAAATATCCTTAAGTTAACAGATTGAGAATTATTAATCATTTATCATTATAGTTCAACCTTCATTTAAACAATTGCTTTAATAGAAAGATACATCAAAATTTAATAACCCAATGTTAATAATCTTTCATAAATCAATAACAGTCAACATTAAACCCAAATTCCTACACTCTGTTGAGAAGATTTTGAATAGAGTATGGAAATAATAGAAAATAGGTTTTGAATAGAGTTTTGCACATTGCAAAATGTATGAAAATGAAAAAAAGTAATATACATAAAGGACAGATTAATTTTGTCTATGAATTCATAGTAATATCAAAAATCGTTAAACAGACATAGAAACATCTGTATACTTAAAATTATTATTTAGAAATCACATTGCAAAATGTATGAAAATAAAAGAAAGTAAAATATATAAATATAGAATATATAATCTGTTTATATATATATATATATATATATATATATATATATATATATATATATATATATATATATATATATATATATATATATATATATATATATATATATATATATATATATATATATATATATATATATATATATATATATATATATATATATATATATATATATATATATATATATATATACTTATAATAAAGCTCAATGTGTGTGTGAGTGTGTGTTGGCGCTCTACAGGCCAGGTCATTTGACATACAGCCATCAAATTTGGTACATGTATACCTTAGAGGTCGGGAATGTGCACCTGGGTGAAATTTTAATTAGAATTTTAATTATTAATTAAAAACTAACTTTCCCGCCAAAAAAATCTTCCATTTTCCCCACCGCCAAATGAATAAGGCTTCAATTGTTTTTTTCTCCCAACAGTAATGAGGCTAGGGTTAACATTTTTCGGCGGATTATTTCAAACGTTTCTGTTTATTTTCTTAATGTTTTATGCATTTAAAATTAAACATTGTTAATTAATCCATGTTTCAGATTCATTCTGAAGTACTTTTGAATTACAATAACATAGAATAAAGGAAATTAAAAATGTATAATCTGCATAGCATTACCCCAACTGGCGTAGAAAAATCCACGCATTTGCGTTACCGGAGCTGGCGAAGAAAATTCACGCATGCGCATTCTGATTGTTGCCATGACAACCGTTATCAAGGGATGATTTAAATTATTTTTAGGTTAATTGCATGCTTTTGTAAGTAAATTGTATTTATGTTAGTTATATATTTTTTGTATATGCTTATAGTTTTAAGTACATCGTTTTTTAAGTAGTTTTTTAAACCTGTTTTCGACCGATTATTTTAAACAATTCATTTTATTTTCTTAGTGTTTGATGCATTTAAAATTAAACATTGTTAATTAATCGATCTGTTCATGATGAATCAGAAAATTTTGTTGACAAATTCTTGAGATATTACATAACTTAAGACAGATATTCTTTAGTGCCCATAAAGTTTAAAAGCTCAGCGACTCTATTATCAGTAATCATATTATTAAAAAAAATGCTTTGTTTCAGTAAAAAATATTATTATATTAATTGCAGTTTAGTCATTTCCATTTTAATTTTAAGCATAAATTCTACCGGAACTAACAGAAAATTAGAGAGATACATATTATGTTATGGCTGAAGGACTTTATATTATTATGAGGGAATTACATGACTATCAAAATTTGAAGCTTTAAAATATTTGATGAAGAAGCTATTAAAGTAGGAATTACATAAAATATTTAATTATTAAAATTTTAACGAGCATTAAGATTGGCGAACCGGCTGGTCGCCAAAGGCGGCTAGTATATATATAAAGGACAGATTAATTTTGTCTATGAATTCATAGTAATATCAAAAATCGTTAGACAGACATATAAACATATGTATACTTAAAATTATTATTTAGAAATTCAAAAACATAACAACAATAACATTTATTTTAATTGTACAAGCACATTTTAAGAAGAGTTAAATTAATATATGATGAGAATATTTGTCTATGAAAACAGCCACTAAAAAAATAATTTATTCTATTGTCAACTAGATCATGTTTTGTTATACTATTTTAATAATATCATATATGCCAAGTACATTTAGGATTTTTGATCAAATCATTAGATATCTTTGATGCAAAGGAATTGTTAAATCATTTGTGTTTTTGTCAAAATGGAATATAATGACTTGAATTCCATGTAAAAATTAAATCATGCTATTGTACTTCAGTGTAAAGAATTGAAGTGAATCAGTCTGGTTGATAATGACATTCACTGAAAAAAAAATGCAAACTAATGAATGGTCGATATATTAAAAAAAAAGGACCACAATGAGCCACGTCAATTTTTCTTATTTAATATTATAGATATTATTTAGCAGTTCGTTCTACTTTAAATGAATTAAAAAAGTGAGATGTAAAAGTAAAGGAAATACTTCTCAGATCCTTCTCTTTAGCATCCAAAACAGCTTGTCTCTCTCTCATAGTGACTTGATTTCTTTCCTCAAGTTTCACTTGTAACGAAGCTAGTTCTGCAGTTCTTGCTTCTAACTGTTCTGTTAAATGTTGCAAAGATCTTAAATAAATAGAAAAAAAGATATTGATAAAACATATCTCAATATATATATTTTTTAATTTAGTAAAACAGTTTCATGTGAAATGTTGTTAAGAACTTCATGTCACTGTGGAAAAGTACATTAGAATGAAATTCTTTATTAATTTAGCTTTAATTGTGTACTTATTTAAGTAATTTCTAAACATAACTTTTTAAAATGAATAACTTATTTTGAATGATTTAAAAAAAGCACAAATAAAAAAACTTTAAAGTGAATGTTACTGCTTCTTCCATGAACAAAATAAAATAAGACTTAAATCTTAGCATATAAAAACAAAAAAAGTGTAAAATGTAAAAATTTGAACAAAATAATGATTATGTTTAACCTATGATTAGCAAACTGCCTTTTAAAAAAGTAAAGAAATTGGTAAATCACTCTGAAACACATTTATTGAATTTATTAACAAATAACTACAATTGCACTACAATTTTTGTTTTGTTTTGTTTAGTTCAGTTATTCTAAATACAGAGGGGAAAAAATTATTATTTTGCACAATTTCAAGAAAAATTATTTATAGCCATTTACAATTTAAAAAGAGAATTGTAATCATGTAATAGCAACTGCGTTACAAAAAAAGTTATGATTCTGAAACTTCAATAAATAAAATAATAATTTCAATCAATTTATATAAAAAAACCCCAATCTTTTGATGATCACCTTTTTTCCAAACTAAAAGTAAAGTACTTGTATGCATCGGAAAGACTGTGAACAAATGTTGTACAAAATGATCAATATGATTTTCAGTAATAGGTTTATATAGAGTTAATATCAATCATACAAATAAAAGTACAAAAAACAGATACTGAACAGACCTTGAGTGTGCTTGAGTACTCAACAAAGCTTCAATCTCCTGTTCTTTCAATCTTTTTAGCCTAAGTAATGCTTCCTCATGATCTTGTTTCATTAAAGCAATTGATTGACTGTAAATAAAGAATATAAGAAAAATGAATTAACACTAAACCTACTGGCATTTCAATGATACATTGGAATTTATTGTTAATTCATTACAAACAGAATTATAAAAAATATTTAGTGTTGTCATAAAAAATACTCAAAAAATAGTTCTCAAACTTTTGGATCTATTTTTTTAAAAGGACTTTGTTAAATTTTGGGAGTGCATTAAGAAAGTTATAAATGCTTTAAAAATATATTTACAAAGTTAGTGAGTACTATTTCTGAAATGGCAACATATATTATTATTTCATATCATTAAAGTAGTTCATTCTAAAAAATTGTTTAATTTAAGATGCACATATTACAGTGAAATGAATGAGAACTGAACTATGAATACAGATTAACATTATCATGTGTTTTTAAATTATGGTAATTCTTTTGTTGTAGAGTGTTTCTTACTTATGTAGTTCCTTTAATTTTTGAATTTCTTTCAAAGTTTCTTTTTCGGATGTTTCTTGTTTAGCTTTAAAATTCTTTTCTAATGCCTTCTTTTCTTCTTCTGCTTGGAATAGTTTTTCTTCAAATATTCTAATTTGCCCTTCCATTTCTGATTTTATTCTAAATAAGGAGACAAATGATATTATTAAACAGAAAACAGATAATTATAAAATATATGGACAATTATTATGCAAAAACATACTTAGTTTCCATATTGTTTAATGAGTCCTGCAATGCTTTAAGCTGGTCTCTACAAAAGAAAAAAAAGGCAATTATTGTATTTATAAATATATGCATATATGAATCCAAGATATTTCGACTTTTAGTATGAATAATCAAATGAAATGCAGATTAAAGTTCAGTTTCATTTGATAATACCTTGAAATAAAAAGAAAAGAAACTGCTTTTTAACATACTACATTTTAGGATTAAAGAAATTAAATAATAGATAATATTATAAAAAACTATCTGCATCATTTCCACACAAAATAATTTTACCTATTTGGCAATTAACTAAGTTGTGCTTTAGTAACATATACTTATTTGAAACATTTGAGCAGTAAAGTTAATTATTTCAATTAGAGGAACAAAAGTCAAAATCTGAAGCATATAGCAAAACTGGATGAAACACAATCCTCTGCAATTCAATATTGATTTCATTTCTTTTTTATAACCGGAATCTAAATTGCTTAAAGCAAACTTTATACTACTTCCAGATTTTTTAATAATATTTGAATTTTCTGTTTTATAAAAAATATTTAATTCTTATGAAAGGAGTAGTTTAAATTTGATTATATCATAGGCATTATCACCATTCCAATTTTTGGGTGCAATTTCTTGATTTCTTTAAACACCAGTATTAATTTTTTTTTTTTTTTTTTTTTTTTTTACATTTAACATTTATCTGATGAATTGTTGTTGGAGCTATATCATGAATAAAAATTGGGAAGAGTAAAAAGTTGATTGGTCTTGTTTATTGGTACAAGATATTTTCTGAATTCAAGATAGAGTAGATGCCATTCATTGAAAACTAAATGCGATGTCAGATTTCTAACATGCGAATTAAGAATAAATTTATTAAGAATAAGCCGATTAAAAATAAAAAAGAAATAAAAGAAGTATCATTTTTTAATAAAGAAAGAAAGTAATATACAATAAGTAATATTAATTTGTTTCATAGCATTTATGCCATTAGTTTATGCAAAATGCTTAGACATGCAATCCTGTTGCTGAATTGCTAATACCATAAAAAAAAATGTGATATAAAATTTAGTGTGAAGATTTTTCTCATATAAAATAAACATTTTACTTACTTGTGTAAATTTTCAAGAGTCTTGATTCTTTCTTCATACATGGCTTTCATTGCTTCAGAAGATTTTAATAGTTGATCTCTTTCAAAAATGTGATTATTAATCTATAAAAAATTATAAAATTATAGTAGAAGAAGCATTTATGAAGAAAATAAAAAAAAAAATCTTTTAAAACATAAATATTCTAAATAAAAGTATTTGAATTTGAATAAAAGCTAAAAAATATATCACAGGCAAAATAATAATTTGAATTGTTTACAGTATTTAAGAACAATAAGCATCAAACTAAATTTTTTTTAAGTAATAAAAGAGTGAAATATTAAAACTTTATCATTGAAAAATATACTGGTTGCTTAGCTATAGTTTTCAAAGAAATAGTTTAAACATTATAGCAGCTGAAAATTTAAACTATACAAATATCAATTCTAATGTAAATTTTACCATCATCTTATAATGAGTGAAATAAAAATTTAAAAATTCTAGTGTTTAATATTTCACAAAAGAACGGAATCTTTATAATTTGCAGAAAAACATTATGTATAGATTTTTTTTTTTTTTTTTACCATTATAGAACAAACGAATTTATAAATATATATATATAGAGAGAGAGACAGACAGATGGCTTTCATTTCTTGTTCACTAATATTAAAAATTTGGTTTAAACTAGTATGAGTTAATTAAAATGAATAATCAAACTTACTATTGTTTGCAAAACATGTGTGTTAGCACTACCTTCAAATGCAGGTTCTTGAGAGAAGCCAGAATCTTTTGATATCGTCCGAAGAGCATAGTTGTCAGTTGCATTGCTAACTGGATTTTGCAGGTCTAATGCTGAATAATTTCTATTCTCAGATGATTGCAAATGAATTTCTTTTAAATGAGCTGAAGGTACTTTCCTTTCCTGAGGTAAAATAGATGGTTCTAAAACTTGGGCTTTTGTTATAACAATCTTTTTATTCATGTCAGGTGCACTTGCTTCAGGTAAAGATATTGAATCTCTTAATAAATTAGGCGAATCAAATAGATTCTTGCGTTTTTCAACTGTAATATTTTTGTCATCAGTAATCCAACTTACATCAGCTGTTTGAGAATCATCACTTACTCTTGTTCTACCAGGTGTTGTACTAGGTCTAGATATTTTAACTGGTTCTTTTTCTTCCAGCCAGTCATCATCTGTTTCTAAAGATATTTTATTTTTGCTAGAAGTTTGTAACAGACTTTGAGATACTGTTGCTGATTCACTTAAGCCTAGCCATTCAGCACTCGAACTTCTTCTTCTGTTGGTATTGGCTTTCAAATCTTTGGATGAAATCTGAATTTCATCAGTCATGTTTTCTTTTGACTTTGGTGGGTGTTCTTTTGGTTTTACAGATTTTTTTGGACTTTCTTTAAAAAAGTTCAACCAATCAGTATCATCTTTACTGGTTGCACCCATTCTTTCTGATCTTTTTGGTTGTGATATAGACTTAGTTGCTGTTTTGACTTCAGATACTAATTTTTCTGCTTGCATTTTAGGAGTGAATGATGACTGTTTCTTTTCTGGACTTTCTTTCTGAGACTGTTCCGCCAATGATTCAGGAATACCTTTAAAGCTAACTTGTTTCTGCAAACTCTCTCTTCTTTTTTCTTGAGTAGGATTTCTTTTCACTGGGGAAAAACTGGAAATAACATAACAATAAGCATGGAATCAAATAGTTAAATGCAGTCATTTATCTCAGTGGGTTCACAATAAAATAAAAAGTTAAACAATTGCAACTATTGTTGCTTAATCTCTATTAATTAAAAAAAGAGAATGCATATCTGTGCATGAGTTGGTGCACAACAGGCAGACCTTTGATTTACAACAACAAAATTGGGCACACATATAATTTGGAGACTAAGAATGTGTACATAAAATGATTTTTTTTTTTTGTAATGAATCTCTAAAATATTCTTAAACCATTTCAAAATTCATTTTTTTTTTAATTTTTTAATTATGCAAAATTTTCTAAAAAATTCTTTGCATGATTCTCTACAGCAGATTCCACTGTTGAACTAAATTTAATATGTTTTCATTGTTCTGTCAAATAACTAATCATATGATTTTTCTTCCATCGCTGAAACTAAACAAAAAGTATTATATTTAATATCTGAGTTGTTCATATGAGGAATAAAAAATGAATTTACATTACCATAAAAGTTACACGATTTTCTTGATAGTACAATGATTCATAGCACTGGACTCCATAAGAATGGTTCATATACAAAATGAACAAAACAGATATCAAGCAATTGAAATAACAAGGCTTCTTTCATGTCTGTCACAATTCATGCTTAAAAATATGTTATTTCGTGAATCATAAAGTAATCTATAAAATATTTACTTGAAAAATAAACACATTATTCACGATGAACCTGCTGGTCACCAAAATCATTTAATATTTCAGAAATTGTAAAATAAGTTTTTTTTTAAAACCACCTTTCGAATTTAACAATAAATTGTATTAATTTGAATGTGATTATTTTGAAAGAAATTTAAGATTTCATCAAATTTTTAAAATGTTATCTCTATATAGAATCAAATTAAACGATCAAATAACCGAGGAAGTTTCCCTAACTGGATTTAGACATGAATGTAAGGAGATAAAATCAAAAGTTAGTATAGCATACTTTTTTCAGCTTATCTGTACAAGTTCACAAATCTTATTTAATAACAATGATATTATCTATTAATAATTTCCAGCTTTTTTAAGCCCTTTTACCCTTCAGTTACAGACAGATATGTTTATAGGGCTGGAATTATTAAATACGTAAAGTAAAAGACAATTCAATTCATTCTATTCAATTTAATCAGATCAAAATTAAGTTTTGTTTAAATTAATTTTAGAACATTATTTTAATAATATTCTTAATTAAGGATAATTTGGAAGTTCATACTCTGTTTATTTTATAATTCTAAAAAAATATGAGGTTTTAGAATTTAAAAAAAAATGTCTTATCAAATGTCAAAAAAAATATGATTTGTATCACATAGTAAAAAAATATTAATAAAATATATTGAAAAATTCAATGTTCAGCTACACTAATTTCATTAGAATCTATTACCACTTGAATTGGCTTATCTCATTTTTCCAATAAAATATAACAAGTTTGCTCTTTTGTGATTTTGTTAGTTTTGTAATATCATATAACTTAAAAGCCCCCCCCCCTTTTTTTTTGCACTAACATTTTTGATTAAAATTGCACTATCTATGAGATGTATCTAAATTAAACGTTATTCTCATGTTTGAATACATCGCATATGTTATAACTCTCCTTTTTTTAAAAAAACTTTTGATCTGAATATAGTAAGAAAAATGTTAAAACATTTCTTAAAAGAAAATCATAAGATATACATGTAACGCATGCTATTGTAACTGAAAAAGATTTATAATTTGACTATCGGATCCTATTTCAGTGCTCTATTTGAGTTTAAAATAATTCTAATTTTAAAAAAAACATACGATTTGAGGCGACCTTTTTCTATGATGAGAGTAATTATTCTCTTGAAATGTGTACAATCAGAATAATAGACTACATAGAAAAAAAATTCTAAGGATTTTGACGGCATTTTTATACTCCACCTACAGAATGAGCTATTCAACTAGAAGATGAGGGCTATCAAAAATTTCAGAGGATCATGCCTTCTCTCTGTTGTGCTCATCTGTGGGGCCGATTCTAACGCAACTTCTTTCAATAATCCATAAAATGTTAAATATATTCTCACCAGGCATAACTAAATACTCTTTTTTAAAAATTTTAATTTACAGGAACTTAAAAAAAATTTTAATCTAAAATATTAAAAATTTAAAAAAAGTTTCCACTGTTTATTGAATTGTAACAAGTCTGGCACAGTTCGCATTTTGTACTTGTCTTTTAGGACAACCAATCTAGTATTTCAGTATATGGCGGGATCTATTGAAGAAACAGAATACAAAAGAGAAGAAAAAAAGGATCTAAATTTTCATCTAGATTTCTTCTTTTCATTGGTTTTCTCTCTTGATCATTAGGTAAACAAATTCGACTAACAAACTAAGCTTACATTTTATTGTATTCAAGCATGGCCGGAGGAGGAGGAAAATATTTTTAAGGACTGTTTAGAGAATTTCTTAAGTACTGCTTTTTCAAAATTAAACACTTGAATATGTTTGAAAATGGTTTTTAAATTTCAGCACTTTTCATGATGCTATATACCCTGTTAACATGCATCTATATTCATTTTATAAAAGATTTGCAAATTAAAATGTAAAGACACATTCTGTTTAATACAAATAAATAAGGGAGAATTTTTTTTATTTTAACTGTTTGAAGATAAAATCTAAAAATATGATGATTATCATAAAAATGCTTTTAAAAATGTATTATGCTTTGATGAAGATGATTTTAACTAATAAACAAATTTGATCTATACCTTTTTTTAGGGGATGCAAATGTTCCAAGAATATCTTCTTCTTCGGAATCTGTTAAAAGAATCAATACAGTTTAACAATTTTTATCAATTATTTAATTGGAATAATGAATATTTTGTTTGAGTAAAATTAGTGCCACTAAAACAAATTTTAAGAATAAAACATTCTTCTTCATACCATTAGAAGGAGGAACAAAATTTTAAAGCATAATGAGATTAAAATTTAGGATGTCTGTCTCTTTTGTTCAGAATTATACATTTTACCAAAAACAATATCCAAAAATATCATGTCAACCTAAAACTGAAATTTTTTATCCGAAAATTTTCTAGTAATTCTTAGTATTAAGGATAAGTAATAATTCATTATATATGAGAGTTGCTTTTTTTAAAAAAAATGATGTCCTGTTTGCAAATTAAATCAAATGACATTCATTTTTACATGCATAGTATATATTTTCTCATTTTATAATAAAATTTGAAAAGAAGTTTTTCTTTCTATATTCGCCCCCTTCCTTCTACCTTTCCTCTCCTTTCTATTAAATCAATTTTTGTTAAAATCGAAGTCAAATCTTTTTCCAAGTATTCAAAGAGATTAGCAAATCTAAATCATTGTCAAACGACATTAAAGTATTTTTCTTTTTGTAAGTACGAGAAAGTAGAGTAAGAGAATCCAACATATGACATAAATAGTTTGTATAATCAAACATATATTAATTTGCAGTATGCCCTAAACCAGATTAGATATATTTTTGTATTCATAAAACCATTTAGATTGTATGGGTTTTATTTTCCAATGTAAAAAAATATTCTTTAGATCACATTTATCTATTTTTTTACATTAAAATCTATTTATTTATTAAACACATTTATCTATAATCTATCTATTTTATACTTTTAGAAATATATATATTCGAGTTTGCTAAAAACCTGTTTTAACTCAAACATGTCCTAAAAGGAAAGTTTTATTGTACAGAAATAATACAAAAGGAAAGAAATTGAATAAGAACTTACCTACAATTTTTTGATCAAATTACGAACAAATATAAAGAAATTACAAAACTTCATTCAAATTCTATAATATACAATGAAATTTATTTTTAAAATATGCAATGATTGCATGTGAATATCTAATTACTGTAGATTTTACAAAAGATTTTAACATAGGTTATCATTGTACTAACAATTTTAATTAAAAATACAATGCTTGATAAAAAAAATTAAAGCAAATTGCAAACTTTTATATATCTATAAAAGTTTAATTTTATGTGAATGTGATAAATCTCTACATTTAAATGATGGGATGAAAAATTTAAATAAAGTAGCAAAATGATAAAAAAGTTTTCTCATTCAAAAACTGGTGAATGTCGATGCAGACTTTATTATAAGAATATCCTTATCATAAATTGTGATGTAATTGTTTTACATGCATGAAAATATCAAAATATATAAAAAAATATTCAGTGAAACATTAAGATGGAGTACACACACATACATTGCAATCAGTAGTATAGGAATGGTGAAGGGGAAAGCAAGAATGTTTTAGAAGCATATAGATAGTATAGATATGTTAAAGATAGATGTTACAGATAGTATAAAATAGTCTTAGTGAGCACTATAGAAACAAAAAGTGTATTCATATTCTATTTAAGACAAATCTGAAGTACAAAATATAATACGGCTCAGATTCCATTTACAATTGTTAAGATGCTGATGACACTTAATCTTCATTATGACGTTGGAAATCAATATAAAACATTATATAAATGATAAATACCTTCGATTTTACTTGTCTCAATTTTAGAAGATTTAGTATTAAGAGCAGGTCCCTTTTTTGGAGATTGCTTTGGAGAAATATTTTTTAAGAAGTCATCAAAGAACGATCCACTTCTTTTTCGAGGAGATGCTGAAGATTTCACATCAGATTCTAATGATTTCAACAAGTCATCATCTTCTGAATCATCACCTAAAAGTATAAAATATTATATAATTGAGAATAACATTTTATTTAAAATATATGAAATTTAATTAAAAATTATTCCAGCATTAAAATCTTCATCCGGGATCTTCAATTGGTGCACTAAATACTAAAAATAATTTCAATTATACTAAAATATTGATAAACCATTGAATACCAAAAGTATGTTGCAATATTATTATAACATTAAATTTATATTTCAAATGTTATACAATTCATGATGACATTTTATTTAAAATAAATAATATTAAATTAAATTTTTAAAAATTATTCTAACTCTAAATAGAAAATTTATTTATTTACAAAAGAATATGGACTGTTACATTCATGTTACCTTTTATGTCATCAAGTTGTTCAGCTACAGATTTCTTTGGTGAAGATTTAGGAGATAAATTTTTCAAAAAGTCATCAAAAAATGAACCACTTCTTTGTTTACGAGGAGTGCCAATAATTTTATTATCTGCATCTAAAGATTTCAATATATCATCTTCATCATCGCTCACTGAAGATTTTGACTGACTATTTTTATTTGTTTTGCTTTGTGACAGTACTGTGCTTGATGGCTTATCTAAATCAGCAAAAAATTTTGATGATTCTCCTGTTTCTTCACCAGTTTTCTTTGAAATCTTTTTGGAAGGCGAATTCTTTTTGGAGTCAGCCAAAAAAGAAGGAAGGCTTGATTCAGATAAAAAAGCATTCAAAGCATCATCATCAGTTCCATCATCACTCAGTTTAGAGCTACTTTTAGATAGTGTCCGCTTTGGAGAGGTCTTATTAATAATTCCTGTAGTTATTTTTGAACTAGTTTTCGGTAAATCTTCTGAATTTTGCGAGGAAAGAATGTGACCTGGAAAATGTATCATTATCTTAAATGTAGGATAATATATATGTGCATGATATATTGCATATAAATATCTAATAACAATAGCAACCTGAATATGAAAGAAATACACCAGAAAATGCTTTTTTAAAGCAATCTCTTTTTCCATTTTCATCTTTAAACTATAAATAAGTAACATAATATCTTCAGAGTACAATGCCATTTTTACCAAAAATTAAAAATATATTTATTAATATATTTCAAATGACATAATAACCCAAAGAACATTCATAATTTTAAAATTTAGTAGTTTTTTTCATTACTTTTAAATTAATTATACATCAATATCAGAGAAAGTTTAAGTGGATAATTACCTCTGTAACATAAAAACATTAATTATTAAATTTTTAAAAAATTTTAAGTCCTGGTAGAGGTAAATTGTTAAAAAAATTGTTAAACAGACATAGAATTAAAATGATTTCAATAATTATGTAAAAAAATTAGAAATATCTAGCACAAAAAGCAAGATGCACATATCATTTAGAACTATTGAATAAAATATATGAATCTATGTACTTAAAAAGAAATATCTAAATTAAAAATATTTTTAAGCATGCATATGCAGATAAAAATAACATTTCTAAATGGTGTGAAAATTACATTCAGTACAAATTAGAATTGCATTCACTTCTATAAAATATTCGATAGAAAGTTTTGTGAATCTGACTATTGAATTCAGTTTTGATATAAAATAAATGTAATATATAATAATTAATACAAAATTTTAACGTGAATTGTTCCCGAACATATAGGAACCATTACACCTATGCTAATATAAATAAACAAGTTTTTATTAATATTTTAGAATATTATTTAAATTTATTGTTTTTATTTTAGATAATATAACAAAACATTTTTCATTTTCTATTAGTAAAATTTTTTTAACGAATTTGATGCATTTTGCATGGCTCTAAAATTCTTATAACACTTTTGTATTTTCTATAACATTCTGTTGATGAAATTCATGATTTATACGGATTAAGATTAAATTTTTTTCTGTTTTTAAATGCGCTTTTTTATCAGATTAGATGCATAAGTAGAAATTCAATTAATTTAAGAATGTCATTTGGACACATACAATATATATATATATATATATATATATATATATATATATATATATGTATTTGTGAGTGTTAGTGCTATGTAAGATGACCATTTGACCAATTTTTAGCTACCAAATGTGGCCCACATATACTTTGGAGAATGGGAATGCATATCTTGGAGAAATTTCTTAAGACTTGATTAAAATTTTACTTCATTAATCAAATTTAATGGAAATTTTGAAGTCTTACAGTCATAACTTCCAAAAATATTACAGAATAAAAAAAATTATTACTTTTACCAATTTAAGAGTTTAAAAAATTTTGTTTTATTGATATCAATTGAATTCTAGTGAGTTTATTTTGTCCTAAATTTTATTATTTTTTAAAAAATGTATTTGCATAATTTTTTATAATACATTTCATAGTTCAATGAAACTCAGATCTTTTCCCTTGTTCCATTCTTTTTCAATCATGTAATTTTCCTGCATTTTAAAAGCAAAGGAAGAGAGGCCCTGCCAATTTATCTGTTTTGTTTATGTGACGAAATAAAAACTATAATATTACAAAAGACTAAGTAAAATAATAACTTGATATGTCCAGACACTTAAGTTTTTGAAAGCACTTTGATATTATGTGACTCAATTTCATTAGAAAGATTCACAATAAAACAGAACAAGTGTAAAGCTATTCAAATAATAAGCTTTACTATTTGTCACAATGATTCATTTATGAATATCATTATGCAAAAGAGATTTAATGGAAATCAAATTCAATCAATATTACTGTTGATCAACTGATCACTAACATTGGCCAGTAAGACAAAATAAATTTTGTTAGATACTATGTAACTTTCATGCTTAAAAATACGTAAATAAATATTTGCATTAAAATGACTCAAAATCATTAGATATCTTACAATACATATAAATAAATTTTTGGCTCTTTTCTTAAATGAATTTAGAATCAGTATATTTCAGATTCAATAATTTTGGTTTTAAAATGGCATCTTATATTTTTTAACCATCGACTACAAAACACTTTTTTGAGGAAGACATTTTTTTTAAAGCTCTTCATCAAAGATTTTCAGGGACAATTCATTAAAAGAAATATTTAATAGTCTTTTAATATAAATTTTATTTAAATATTCTATACCTAATATTGAAATTCTAAATGTGATTATAAAACATCATCTATTCTTTTTTATGCAATTAGTTCTTAATTTCTTTCTTTTATAGCTGATTAGTTTCATTACTTTGAAAACAGAGAAGCATTTTAAAATGTAAATGGAATGAAAGTCAGAGTAAAGCAAAAAGAAATAGGCATAGAAAAATGAATAATCCAAACAGTAAAAAACAATTTGAAAGAATGATTGTAATAACTATTTATAATTCCAAACCAATTTTATAGTTTAATTTGATCATATAGAAATAATGCTACCTAAAATTTTAGACTATTTTACATTCAGCTTTTAATTAACAACTGTTGTGATTGTTATATTCTGTATGTTATAATATATACTGTGTTTACATAGTAAAAATATGACCAAATTTGCTGCACTGTTTTCATTTATTTCTAGGAGAATAAAGAAATAAAATTTAAAAATTTCTAATTTCTATATTAATAAACATTTTTTCTAACATCTATAATAAAAAATCTGATATTAATTTAATAATATCCAAAATAAAAAAAAAATCTGATCAATTCACAGTTGGTATGCAAGTAAAAAAACATTATTAAAAAAAATGAAATCTACTATTATATTATCATGTCATGTGAGAACATTATTATTTTTTAAGTTATTATTTGTCTTAATTAATTTAAACAACTTCTCTATCAGTTTGAACAACTTCTCTATCAGTTTTTATCCCCCCCTCTCTCTCTCTATATATATATATATAATGATAATTTTTTTAGTATTTCATTTTCAATTTTTCTAGCTGGCAAAGTTTTGAAGATCGACCGATTTTGAGAAGTAAAAAACCCAAATTTTTCTAAATATCAACGCATGCGTAATCTGATAGTCTTGTGATTGTTTTAAACCGGTTTAAACTGGTTAATGGCCTAAATTCATTAAGACAATTCACAAGAATTCAGAGAATGTATAATTTGGAAATCAAGTTGTAACTTTAGTTGGCGAGATTTCGCCAAATGTGACAACCTTTTGCATTATTTTCTAATAATCTTATTTTAATTAGTTGAAATTATCCTTGAACCAACAATCTTTAATATTTTAACTTGTTTGATTTATTTTTAAAAAATGTTGCGCAAGATAGACAATAACACTGTAATTTCCAAGGGATATATTACAACAGCAGACGATAGATAATTCAAAAGCTATACAGTGAAAGCCAACTCCAAAATAAAACTACATTAGCAGACAATAGATATTTCAAAAGCTATACTGTAAAAACCGACTCCAAAAAAAAAAAAAGGTTTAAATTGCCAATTTGTTGCCTACGCATTTTGAAGCTGCAACAATTGTTGCATTCAAATCACTTCAAAAACCTCAAGCCAAAACAACATCATGTTCTCACATGAATAACACAACAAACATTTTAAAGTGCATCTGGAGATTATTTTAACATTCTAAATCTATTTATAGGCTACAATTTAAAATTTTATTACTTCTCAAAATAATACCATAATAACTCTCTTAATTGTGAGAGCTTATTTGAATACCAATTTCAAATCTAAATGTTTGGTATTTAACATGTTAACTGATCTCTCTTTAAATTTATAAATAAGATTATAGTTACATAAATAAATACAATTTTCAAAACAATAAGAGATAATTTTAATCAGATTCGACACTCTTTTCGCAATAATCAAATATATATATATATATATATGTTTTTAAAATTTTCTATAAATCTATTCTTTTACATCTTTACAATTTAATATGAAATACATACATATGTATTAAATAAATGAAAAAAATTTCTAGTCTAGCTGTGCATTTTTAGATGGAAAATCACTGAAAAACTTTTTTACATTCATGTAATCAGCAGCAGCACCTAAAATTCTTGCAATATCATCATCAATGTACAACTTTTATCTTTTAAATCTTTTTAATTTATTTAAAACATACTTATATACTAAATATGTGGAAAGGAAATGTTTTTCTAACCTAATGATGGCTTTTTAGATGGAGAATCGCCAAAAGCTTTCTTTGCAAAAATATCATCATCATCGTCAGCTAAAAGACTTGCAATATCATCATCACTGTTGTCAAAATCAGAAACTACAAAATTTTAAAAATATATATACATTGCAAAATTATTAATATTAAAATTTCCATAAAGGTACAAAGAATAGCACATAGGGAAATAAAAAAACATTTAAATTATTAAAACTATGTAATGAATTTTAGAAAAATTGGTGACAATTGCACTGAGATATTAATTATTTTGCTAAAAATTCAATTCACTAACAGAAAGAAAAACCAGAATCTATAAATAAATACTGTAAAAAAAATCCTTTCATACCCATCCTTGAAGAAGACACAGAAGACACTTCATAACAAATTATATTAAGCACAAACTATAAGCATAAGTATATGAAATTTATAGAATTGCTGACAATTTCAATGCACCACGCATGTAGAATTTATAAAGTAATAAAATAATTAAATAGATCCTGCAATTGATTTACAGCACAGAATTCTCTCTTTCTCTTTAATGCATCAAAAGAATCCAAACTTTAATTAGTACAAAAGCTTGAAATTAATAAGAAAACAAAATAAAAATGTTATTTATTTCCTCTACAATAAATTAGGATGCATATCATATTATGCAATAAACATCTATTTAAAACCTAGCAAGATTTTTTTTAAAAATTTTAATAATAAATTTTTTATTGATTTAAAAAATTTATAGATTCTACAATTATGTAATTCAGGTATAAAATCTAATACTATTATGAAACATCAAATGTGGTTATACAATTTTTTTTAAAAAATGCTTGATTATTTTAAACAAAAATTATCTGTACATCTCTTATATTTCAACTCTTAATACGATAAATAAGAATTTGTAAACACACACAATCTTATTTTTCAAAAATCAGTCATAACGGGTTTTATTGGATGAAAGGCCAGAATGTTTCAAAGAGTTGTAAAAAAAAAAAAAAAAAAAAAAAAAAAAAAGATGATGATTTGAAGTGTGAGACAAAGAGCATGAAATGGGGGGGAAATAGTATAGAGCAAAATATAACTTAAAACAGAAAACCAATAATTGTCCATTACATTGTTAAGTGTAATAAATAAAGCAAATATGAAATAGAAGTGGGGGGAGGGACATGTTATCAAGCATGAGGATATGATGCAAAACACATATATATTAAAATGTTACCCAGAAAAATAACATATAAACAAAGGTTGAATAAAAATTTCAGTAATTTGAAAATATCAAAATCATAAATAGATAAAGACATCATTCTGTATATCTATAAATACAATGAAGGAATTTTAAAGGTGAGAAAAGATTTTTTTTTATGAAATGTAGTCTTTCAAACAATTAATTTTTATTTTCCATATATGCAATGAGGTTATTGAAAAATTCTAGAAACATAGCAAAGGAAAGCAGCAAGGAGATTTAGATGGTTCAAAAAACAATGTTAGGAGGAATATGGAAACAAAATCTTAGTGTGTTTAAATTACTCTTTAAAGTAAATTCTAAGAAAGAGGAAAAGAAGTAAAATAGTATTCCATGCACTCTTTATATTTTAAAGTTACTGATTTCAAAAAGTGGTAAGGAAACTATCATGTTCCAGGTACCAGTTCCTCAACATACAAAATTTTATTCTATTTTTCAAAAATACAATTTCAAAATTTAAATTCATAAATTAAAACATTAATTTAGTTATATTGCATCATTCCAATAGACAAAAGCATATAATATAAAGAATGTGTTATAATGAAGTAATACCTTATCTAAATAATTATAATTTACTAATAATTGACTGAAAATGCATTTGTATAATACTGAGAAGATTATCTAGCTTGATTTTAAATTGCTTAAATAAATAATATATATATAAAAGATAAAAGTGAATCAATTTAAAATTTTACTCACAGTTGCCACCTTTCTTATCAGGACTTGACATTGTGCTTTGTGCTTTTACATCAGTATCCTTTTGTTGTGAAGCATAGTGCTTCTTATCAAGATCATCTAATTTCTATGAAATAAACATTTCATGAATCAGATGTGGATTTTAACAAATGTTTATATATATATATATATATATATATATATATATATATATATATATATATATATGTGTGTGTGTGTGTGTGTGTTATATGTGTTATTGCTTATTGTTTTATCACACATCTATGTGGCTAAGAATATTGTTTCATTATATTAAAGATGCTTTTCACAATAAAACAGAAAAAAAGGACAGAGTCAAAAAATAAAAATAAGAATTTTAGTATAACAGAATAGCACATTAACGTTAAAATAAAATATCTTCTATAAATTAAAAATAATATAATAAAAAAATAATAAAGTAGATTAAGCAAACAAAGAATAATAGAATTTGAATAACAGGATTTATATGCATATAATATGACCCAAGATTTCATAAAAATTACATTTTTATAATAATAAAATTTTCATAACACTAATCAGAAAGAAGAATTCAAGTAATTCAGAAACTTCAACTGCATTACTTGAATGGTATTCAAGTAATTCAGTATAAATATTTAAGACAAGTTTATGAAAATTAAATAATAATAATAAAAAAAAACTAAGATTATTTTTAAAATTAAGTATATGACAAAGTATACAATGATTTGTCATGTTAAAAGTATAATAAATATTATGCTTGTATATATTTTTAAAAAACAAACAGATATCCTAAATATATATTTATTTATTTATTAAAATAATTCAAAGATAAACAATGTAATGTGATTACGATGTACTTAATGAGCTTTAAATAAAATGACAGCTATGAAATATAAGCCAATTATATTTTATTAAAATAATAATTTTGTCATTTTTTTCACCTAATTTTCTAGTCTGGACATGTTATAATTTTATAAATATGTGTTTCTTAAATAAAATACCTTTAATATTGTTCCAAAATCATATTCATCTTCTGAGTTATATACATTGTATAGCATATTAAATCATAATTTTCACAACCTAACATGAAAATAAAAACAAATAAAGAGAAACAAAAAGTATGAAAAGTTAAAATTACATAACAAAGAATGAACAAAAATGTCAAAAGTAGTAAAAGTGACTAATCAATACGAAACAAAGAAAAGCATGGTTTATAAAATAAATTAAAATGGTATTATAAAATGAAAATAATGAATAAAAGAATATTTAATCACAAAAGAAGAAATTAAATATTATGCCTTTTTATAACCCATTACTATCAGCTTCTGTTAAAATACATCATTTTTTAATCAACACGCATTATTCAATATTCTCTTTTAATTTATAAACTTATTTAATTATAAACTTAATAAATATAAAATTGTTAATTTTTTAAACTTAAGTCATTTTTCTGTTATTTAATTCTTTTAAAAATTAAGATAAATTTAATTGTGTATTTATTCTAAAATAAAATATATCATCAAGTATATTATTATATAAATAGAGCTAGATATTTTACATAAAATGGCACCTCTTTTCTCCTGTTATTTTATAGTTTAATTTGTATCAAATATATCAGAAACACTCATTTATTTCGGATGATTAAGATTTTAATGTGTTCAGATTTTAAAAAGGATAATTATATCAAAAGACAACCCTGCCTTGTTTTCAATTAAAATATAAAATTTGTGTGATAAGTAGACCCAATTCTTGATCTTCTATTTAGAATTCACAAATGAAAACACATTTAAATATATTTCTAAAGATTCTCACTTCACAAAAAGAAACATGAAGGAAAGCAGTATAATTACACAAGCCATGATTGTTGTACAGTTTTTCTTGCAGCAGATGAAGTAAATGACCATTTTTACAGAAGTATCATCAGGGCCCAACTTAGCTTAATTGGGGCCCGGGATAAAAACTTCTTTGCCCCCCCCTGCCTCTGTTTCACTACTTCAGCAATGAAGAATGTTCATTAAAGAAGGAAACATAAAATAAACTTTCTATTTGATTTGAGGGCCCCTCTAATATGGGGACCAGGGGCAATTGCCTCATATGTCCCTGCCTTAGTCAGGCCCTGAGTGTGATGATAATACTTTTCTGTTAAACACAAACCACACATTTTAGGCATCCAAATACCACATCCTAGCTCATGATATTATGATTGCACATCAATTTTATTTTTTAATGAATAGTATCTTGTAACAAAGCTACAAATTTCTCCTTTACTACTAGCAAACCTATAAGATAATTTTTTTAAGCTAAGAAATTCTGCATTCAGTACCCATTTGAGATGTTGTAGACTGCATGTATGATATTAAACGGGAGATCAATTTCTTTTATTTTTGAATCACAAATAAAGCAGGATGAGTCAAATAAATAATAATTGCAGCTTTTCAAATGTGTATTATCGGACAAAATATTTAACTTACATTTTTAACTTCCTATAACTTAATTAAAAGAAGGAGCAGTAATTTAATAGCTTTGTTGTGGATTGAAAATAGGCAAGGTAATGAGTATCACAAGTAAAGAAAATATATGCGATTGCCTGTGAGTTGATTGGGAAGAAAACTATCACCAGAAAGTAAGCAAACTGTTGATGTAATACTCCAAGAAAATTTATCAAAAATATATAAATAAACATATAAAGGAAATTATGCATATATAGCCAAAAAAAATGAAAGAAAGGATTTTTTTTTTATTATTATTATTATCTCACTTTCAATCCTGCAAGCAAAAATTTTAGCATGTTATGTCACTTTTCTTATCGGTGAAACATTTTAATGTTGTGATTTAATGGGTGTTTGTGTTAATTTCCAGTTTACAGTAAAAAATGCATTCTGTTTAAAAATTTAACTTCAGAAAAAGATATTAAAGTCATTGATGCTTGTATAATTTATTTCTCTGCATGATTAATAAATAAGCTAAATTTAAATTCTTATTAAATATAATTTTTTCATGAAAATATTCATGAAATATACTATAATGAAGAAAAAGAGCTTTTTTTATTGATTATAGAAGAAGTAGAACTTTTCATCTGAATTCTTACAGAAAATGAATAAAGTATACAATTATTATGTTAAGTTTTTAATATTTTCTGAGAGCTTCAGCTTTCATAAATAGACAGCCACTAATCCACTAGTCATTTTTTAATTAAACAGTATTCAAATGGGAATTTAGTTAAGACATTGTTATGCCCCATATTTTAAGCGTTACTTTATATATTGTTTATTCTCATTCTACCCATTTATTTTAATTAGATAAAAGAATTGGAAAGCAATAGTAATAAAACTGTAAACCTTTTAGCAATTCTTTGAAAGTGTTGTATATTGAATCAAAATGCATTTCAGTTGGAAAAAAATCGTAAGTTTGCAAAATTTCAATAAATCTAAATTTAGAAAACAATAATTTATATAACAGAGATTTACACTTTTTTTATAAATCACTTTAAAAACAATCTAGTCGTCAAGATTCTAAAATTAGTAAGCAAGACAGAAATTTATATACGTTAATGCCCATACACTGAACTAATTACATGATTAGTAAAAAGTTATTTTCGAAGTTTCAGTTTTGTAGATCAGATTTGTTTTTAACAATTTATTTTTAAAAAATGATACATACATACTACGATTAAATTGATAATTCAAAAATATCTCTACAACATCATAACTATGACAGAAAAGAAAACGTAAATATTACGATGAATTATCAAAGTACTTTGTTACTCACTGCAAACTAGCAAACTATTTATTCAGAAGAAAGCTATTTATGTAACCATGGGAACGATAAAAAATTATTAGTGAAGAGTGGAGATGTTTCACTGCTGGATTTATTGATCGATAAATATTAAATGGAAGCGATATGAAGCGATTACATCATATTATGAATGAATATGAATGTTGAATTTTATTAAAGAAATTGAATTTTACAAATCAAGGTCTTTTTATTCCTTCAAAAAAAAAATTTGTTGCACTTCAAATTTAAGAAAAACCGAGCTAGTGCGTTCTCTCATCGATTGTTTCATATATTTATTCATCCAACATGACCTATTTTTTGCTTCATAATATAGAGAATAAAACCAAGCATGCCTTTTGAATGTCTTCCTGCGGATGTTATTATAGAATCGGATTCAATCAACAGTATTTGGTTTGGAATTGCTTACAGAATCCCATACCAATATTCATTTATCCAATGTTATATTTGTGAGATTATACTATTACTTACACACGGACTGACAGACAACTTACAATTCAACCTTTGATGGATTTAATGTAAAATTCGACAGAGATCTTCAATTCTGGTGATAAAACATATGCAAATTGCGCTTTTGTATTATCTTGACAATGTTGTGTTGTCATACCAATCGTGTTAAAAAGAACGGATAGGCTTCCTGCAAATGGTTTCACTTAAAATTTAGTAGAAATCCCCAATTTTGGTTTTATTGTAGCAAATTTTATCCAAATTTTATTCCTGTATCTTGCTGTGCATTTGAAATGATGTTCACAGATAAATAATTTAATTTATTTCAAATTTTAATAGATCTAAACGAGGAGATTCATCAAAATATTCGTGATAGAATTTTTTAAAGTTATAAATTTTTTTTTATCTGAATGTTTGGATACGAGAGAATAATAATAATAATAAAAAGTACACCTCTTAAATTTTAGAACTTAAATTCATCCACGAAAGTGCCTTTTCCTAGCTTACCCAAGTAATACCTTCGAATTGAAGAAAGAGGAGATAGTATTCTGCCCTGGAATTTAGTTAAATGCAAATGGCCCAGTCGATTAAAACCCAGCCACATGTGCAAGCTGTCTGATTGGAAAAACAGAAAGTTGTGTGGTGCAAAATCTGGGATCTAACAACGCCACACCTCAGGCAATTTACTTATGGTCATGTCATAGGAAGACAGACGAATGAGGATGCATATCTGTCCTCGATTTCCCGCGGATAGATGTATTTATTATTATAGCAAGAAATCCATCTCTTCCACTTTTTCCTCAATCTTCATTATGTTCAGAAGAGGGGAAAAAAGTCTAAATGGGAAAATAGGCAGCTGACGAACTGAAAAAAAATGAAAATAATACTTTTAATGCTACTGTTGATCCTCCCCCCCCCGCCTCTTATTTTGTCCAGATGGCATGTTAATGATTAAATTATTTTGTTCATTCCTGTACAAAATAACTAAAATTCATGCACTTATTGGACTTTTTAAAATTGATTTGGATTCTGTACAAACCAATTCTGTTTTTACCTTCTCGTGTACGTAGTATATAGTAATAGTCAAAAATTCGAGCTCGAGATTTTGGCGATTCTCCACATTTTAGACCTCCTCGAATTTGAAAGACATTTTTTGGAAAACGTATATCTGTCTGTGACAAAAGTAACTCAAGAACGCTTTGAGCTAGACTGTTGAAATTTGGTATAATATTTTTACCAAATATATTACACCAAATTTGCAGATTTCTATCAAATTTTGAGCAAATCCGTTCAAAGGAAACTTGTCTGTCTGGCTGTTCGAATATAAACACGATAACTACAAAACAGACAGCTGGATGGATAAAATTCGGCACATATATTTAACATCTGTAGTGTTAACACCTATCAAATTTCGAGTGAAATCTAAGAATGGATTGACCGTCTGTCGTTGTACTTTCAGAAACATTAAGTGCAATAATTCAAAAACGTAACGACTTAAATGCATCAAATAAAGTACGGGATTTTGTGAATATAACTGCAGTTTTATGTCAAATCTTTGTTTTAATAGGTTGAGAAAAACGAGTCTAAAGCTCAACTTCTATTTTCGGATAGTAAAAGCATGGCAGGATTAAAAGCCAAAAAATTCGCCAAGTATGATACGATAGATTCAGTAAAAACGCTAAATTCCCTCCAAAAGTTATTATTTCGTAACTATTGCAAGCCAAAGTCATGCAAGGCCTTCTTCAGCATGACAAGTTCATTCGAGTATGCGAGAAAGTATTGGGAAGACCATTTCCGTTTTTTTTTTTTTTTTGGTTGTTGTTATTTTAATGTAGACAAATGAATGTCAGAAGGCAAGATAAGAGGTAGACTCATTTATATAAATGTTTTTGTTGACTAAAATTCAGATATAAGTTACATTCCATTTCAAACAACTAAAATATATGTTTTTATTCATAATATTCGTGTAAATCAGTGTTACATAGATTGCCCCTTTGTTGAATAATAACTAATTGTTTGGATTTGACATTGTATGCATTACTTCCGACATTTGAATAGACTTTAAATTATTTGATGACAAGGTTTTCTTTAATTAAAAAAGTGGAGTTTGCAAGCAAATAAACAATGAATAAAAAATTTTATTAAAAACTGAAGGGAATTTCAGAATTTTCCCTTCAGACTTTCTTAAACTGTAGCATAAATCTGATTGTTACGCGGCTTTAAAGTTATATATATATAAAAATTTTAAAGATACTAGTCCCCCTGCACTTTAATAGTTTAAGTTGTTTTTACATAATTTTCATCAACAGACTTTATTGTTACAATGAAATTCAAACCTTTACAATGTTCAAATATTAAATGAGATTTTCTTCCCTCATTAAAAAGCAAGTAAAAAAGAATCGGCAAATTCTCTGAAAAAATTGCATGAGCCATCAGAAAGAAAAATTATATTGGTAAAAAAGACAACGTCAAATTCGAAGTATATCACAAAGTCAGATGTAAAATTCTATATCAGAGATACATTTATCGGCAGAAAAATGCTTTAATATTCGAGGAAACATGGATCTAAGGGATTACGTAAAACTAATTCTTTATTGTATAGTAGAAGAGGAAAATTTATTTCAATGTATTTAAATAAATTTTCAGTAAAGGATTTACGATTGTCGGTTCTATACAGAATGGAAAATTAGATACAGAAAAGGAGGTTACTAATAAAATGAATTTAATTCTTGAGATTGCCACAATAATTTATGCCTAATATTTAACACGCTAAGCACTAGATCAATTTAACAATATATTTTTCATTCAATATCGTTCAACGATGTTAATTGAAAATGAATTTTAAAATTATATTCTTCGATTAATATATTTCAAATAATTTGGCGATCATAAAAGGGCGTATCGAAGTGTACATAGCTTGTCACAGCCTCACAGATCTCTTATCGCTAGCGTATTGATGGAATTGGATATCTCTGGCTAAATGTAAAGTATATCGTAACATAAGCGGTGCTTAACATGTAAAAGGACAAAATATATCCAACTTGCAAGATCATATCTCACTTACGACTAAATATTGTTCTACGGGAGTTTCAAATAACTAAAATATGCCATCTGAATTGTTTGCTTAAATTATGATACATGCAGATGTTTTATAAAATATGCAGATAGAATACGAATCAAGATAATTTTATTTGAAATTTTGTAGAAAAGACAAGCATTGCTTACAATATCATTGCAACATTAAACAAATACATGCATAATTCAAAAGATATTTTCTCAGGCTGTAAAATAATAAAATCTGCTTTTACTATTTTATATAATACATCGGTGAATATTTTAAAAGCACTAAAAATCAGATTTTAATTTTTAATTCATATTTAATAAAATTAGAAAGATTAATAATTTCTTAAATTCGAAGATAATGCCACTAGAATGGACCAAAATTTCATTATGTTTACAGAGCAGTCAATACTTATATATCGCATTATTATCCAGAATATACAAATGCAGAAAGTTTAAAAACTATTCAAATTAAGAAAAAAACAATCGATACACAATTCTTATTACATAAGCATGAAACAAATGGAATTATAAATATGCTTCATACATTACTAAAAAGTTGTCAAAACATTCACTTAAGATAAAGTAAGCATTTAAAATTAATTTGACAACATATTTGGACGAATTACTATAATTGTAACTTCGCTTAAACATATGCTAATTTCTTTTTATGTTAAATTTTCACTCATCTGAGGATGAGTAATTTTTAAATATATGAAAGTAAAATGCCAAATTATTCATCTAAAAATAAGATCAGTCAGAATTTAAAACTTTTACAGCTTTAAATGAAATACGAAAATACTCGAAAATTTGCTTCTTTTCTATTAACTGTCCACTTTTTCCAAATAAAACAGCGGCAAATTAATTTTTTTTTTCACGAAATTAGACATGAAAGTTAATTATTTGCTAACGTCACATTTTTGTTTTGAGTCTATTGATCAAATGATTTCAGAAATTCAGAAGGAAATGATTTCCGAATTTCAAGAATGTTATCTATGAAAAAAATAATTCTAAGCATTCTAGAACATCTTGAAATGTCAAAACAAAATTTTATAAGAAATTCAAGATATTTAAAAGAATTTAATCACGTTGGTAACCCATTCACACTTGTATGTTGAATAATTGCATAGGGTAACTGAATTATTACCAGACGTAGATAAACGAACTCTCGGGATATTTTACTTTCCACAGAAGTATTTGAAGGTTTTACGAGCAGTACAAAAAGATTTCGGGACTCAAAGGTTATATTTAGAAAAATCTTCGAGATATTTAAGCTTATTTATTGAGTAATTGTTTAATACCATCTTATCTGCATAGTGTAATTCAATGATTTCATTTAGAAATTACAACAAAGAAAAACGAAATTATTGTGCAGTAATGTATATTTTTAAGAACTAGGCGTCAATAGTTTCAGTAATCCATACCGATGTAGAATTCCGAGTTATAAATACAGCTATTCAAACCATTAGAATCACAATATTAAGTTGTCATAAAATACGAAACATCTAATAATTGTAAATTCAAAATTTGATTAGTAACAGAGCTTCGCTTCCTATGAAGCATTTCATTTTGCAAGGCTTAGATTATTTACCGAATCATTAATAGATAAAAATTTAACAAAATCTCAACAAAATTATAAACATATATATTCTGTTTTATAATGCTTTCACTTCTAACACTTTCAGATTTTACTAATTGCTTCAAACAAAATATACCAAGTTTATTTAATTCGCAATTTTCAGAATACTTAAATACACAAGAACTAAGAATTCAGAATTTCAAAATTCAGCTCATAATCTTAATTGGAATGGACATGGATTCCAAACAAGAGAAATAAACATTTTGTTTCAAGTTTAAGAATTTTAATGCACTTTATAGTTTTCTCCCAAGTGTCTTAAAAATTATAAAAAATAAAAAAAAAAACAAGAGTAAAGTCGCTTTTTCGATAGTTAAGCAAAAATATTGTAATTTGGCGACTTCAAAAATATCGCATCATTTGTAAAGTTATAAAAATTAACGAGGTTGCATACAATTACAAACTTAGGTTTCTATTTTCTATAAAATTAGTGTTTGAAAGAATAATCACACTTACAAAATCTATTTGAAAGTACACATAAATCACAAAAAATTTTATTTACGATTTTGTTATACAAATACAAGCATTGTTTACAATATCATTACACCATTAGAAGAGATATATGCATAATTGATGCATGATTAAGAAGTCGTAAAATAACAAAATCTGCTTTTGATATTTCACATAATAAATCAAAAATATTTTTAAACGCTCATTTATGCATTAAAAATGGATTTACTTTAATTATTTTTTTAGTTCATATTCACTTCATTATTATAATTTCTATGGTATTTTGAGATCAATGTTTTTTCTAAATTCAACAACAGGCAGTGTCACTAGAATGAACTGAAAATCAATTGTTGACTAGTAAAATATTTTTATATACCATTATCTTTAGGAATACAATACACAAAGTTTTCAAAATTAGCACATCAGAAAGAGATCGATACATTGTTTCAAATTCATAAACATAAGCAAATCATGTTAAAAAATGTTTAATGTATTTCTAGCACATCTTCAATAAAACACTAACTTAAAACTGAAATCAAATCTATAGACTATTTAGACGAATTATAATTATAATTTCACATTAACTTCTCAAATGTTATAATAAAAAAAAAATTTATAAGATATCTGAGAATGATTGCTAATTTATTTTTAAAATAAATTGGTAAATTATTTATCTGAAAATGATATTTAAGAATCATTCTTATGATAAAGAAAGTATCGAATACTGAAACTTGAAAGTCGATTTCTGTTATTAACCGCATCCACTCGGCATTTTTTTTTTGAAAATAACTTATAATTTATTAATATAATTTTCCTAGAAATTAGGAATGAAAGTTAAAGTTGTGCGATTTTGTCACCTTCCCGTCTCGAGCATATTGATCACCATGGTGATCAGCCATGATGATCAAAAAATGCTTTCCTAACTTCATAGGATTCTTGATTGGTTGGCCGGCCGAACCAATCAATTACCCTAAACCTGAAAATTACAAGAGTGAATGTATTCATTTTATGTATAATATTAGAATATTTAAAAAGAATGATAGAATTCAATTTGTTGTAAATCCCGAATTTTAATTATTTTTAATTTATAAATTTATGCAATAAATAAGTGGATGCAATTAATATTCTTAACATATTTATATAATTATTATTAAAATTCTTAACATAAGTTGATAAAAAAATCTTTAAAACTGTAATAGATTTTTTAGATAATCATTTAATTTAAGTTAATTTATAACAAAACATCACTAAAAGATTTTCCAAAAAAAAAAAAAAAAAAAAAAACTGATTTTATCTAAAGAATATTTAATTTAAGTATTCTAGACAATCGTGAAATGTCAGAGCATACAAGGAGCAAAACATAGTTTAAAGTATTTCATCAAAAGTTTGCGCCCCATTTGCATCCGGATCGGAACAGTCCACATAGAAAGCTAGCTCAATTATTACCAGCAATGAAATCTTACTCGTCTCTATTTGGAAAATTTTAGACTTTTACTAGAAGTGTAAAAGTTTATGAAGTTTAAAAAATAATGTATTAAATATTTAAATTCTTCAAACTATTCACGTTTAAATATTGTGTAATTATATAATACTATCTTTTTCTTTCTATTGTAACAATAACTCAATTTCTAAGCAAAATCCGTACCACAGAAAACGAAATGATCTTCGTGCTTTGATACCGAATGTCCAATAGATAAGAAAGGCTAAAAAGATATTCAGACTAACGATGCAAATGGCCTAAATACTGTATTTACAATATCAAGATTATATATTCATATTAAATTTCAAACATTTATTGTAATTAATATTATAATACAAGAATAACTTACACCGTAGCTTCACATGAGCTAGCTTTTAATTTCCAAGATTTAGACTATTTCAAATTTAAATTTTTCTTGATCTTTTCAACAAAAATTAACAGATACATATTTTAATTTCTCAGCAGTCTTTTATACTATTTATAGAGCATATACATTTTAGACTATATAGTCAGCGCTAATTACTTAAATCGAAGTAAACATGCTTAGTTCAGCCGATGTTCTCAAAATACTTAAAGGGGAATCATTTATTTAGTTTAGAATATTTATTGAAATCAATCTAGAATTCAAATAGCAAACAACGGTTTCACGTTTAAGATCTTTTAAACTTCTCAAACCGTTGACCAAATTATTTTATTAATTAAAATTATAGATAAATAAGAATAAAATTTCTTATTCCGCAATGACATGAAAATGTAATTCTTTAACTTGAGGAATTCTGCATCGTCCATAATATTAAGGCCCAAAAAGTAACGAGTGTAATAACAATAAAATCTAAGTGTTTGAAAGAATAATTACTTTGATAGAATTTAATAGTAAATATCAAGTTCCATATAAAATTTTGCAGATGATAGGAAATCAAATTTAGTTGTTTTATTACAGATTGTTTCAAAAAATCTATTAGCAACAGATTCTTTTTAGAATAAATTATGAATATTATGACAAATAGCAATAAATGCATTCTTCAGTAATATCGACTAAAATTCAAATATTACTTATTTATATTTAATGTATTCCAATCACCATATTTGACAAATGAAATACGAAGAAAGCAAGATAGAAACAATAGCAAACTTAATCCTAACTTGGCAGTTCAGGAGATCAGATTCACCGACAATAGAATTGAATTGTATCTTGTTAATCATACAAATTATATCTTCATACCTTATATGCAAGCAATACCCCAACCTAGCCAGAGACTATTAGGGAAACTTGATGGGGCTACCAATGAGCAACCCCACCTAACACGAAGGAAACAACAAAGAATTCTCTAGAAAAAACGAATATTGGTACAGAAAATAGAAAAAAATACATTTTACATTACATATTAAATTTCGTCACATTAAAAATGCGTAAAATACATTAAGTGTACGTTAACTTTTTATGCAATTAGTGCTGCCATTGTCACTTGATCAATACGAGTAATATGAAATGGTTAAATAAGAAAAACCAGATCAATCGAATAAGTGCAATATTCTTTTTACAAGCGCTGCGAATTATATTTTACATATGAATGATTAAAAAGGATTTGCAACTTTATTACCAGAAAAATTATTTAAAAAATTGTGGCGAAACAAAATCAAAGCTTCCTATTAGGAATTATCATAGCCAAAATTTCACATTTATATTCATTTGACATTTCAGAATTTCGACCAAATTGTGTCTATTCTATCCACACTTTCGAACAATAAATTTTAGAATCAAAGATTAATAGAGCAACAAGCGCTATTTTCGAATTTCAAATAATCAAACCACGTACACTGGTCAATGGATCTATTTCAAATACTCATATGACATGACAATTTCTCATCATGATTCTACAATACATATTAAGATGCAATAATATTACGTAGCAAAATATGACTGTTATACTGAGAATACAAGAACCGTAAATTTTCAAACATTTGAGAAGAGTGGTATATCAAACTTATCTGTCATTAAAACGTTTGCTGTCTCAATTTTCCATCATTTCATTGTCCATTTGGAATGTTACATTTCTACTCAGCGACAGATTTTTTTTCTTCAAATTTTACTTCTTTACACATGTTGTATAAGAATAGAGTTCTGTCTGCTTCTATGGGTTGGAAGACGAGTTCTAGGATTCATGGAAAAGACGAATTCTGAAATGTGCTTGATGAGGATTTAAAAAAAAAAATCCTCCATTATATTCACAAGAACAATCAACTCCGGTTTAAACGATATGATCTAGTGCGATCTGAAAAGAAAAAAAAAAGATTCGGATTTAGAGTGACGAGATAAAAATTCACCATTTCAACAAAAAAATAATAATCATCAGCAAACTTTCAAGTAACTATTAAATTTTATTTGATAATACTAGGATTGAAATTTCCGTATCGATGAAATGAATGGTAAAGAAACTAGCCTTTCACTAAACCGGTTTTCTTGTTCATTAATTCATATAATTGAAAATCATTTTAGGATTTTTTTTAAATACAGAGTAAAATAATCTTAACTATTTTTTACTTCGAATTAAAGAATTATTCCAAATAAAATTTTAAAAAAATTAGTGCAATAAGTTTGCGAGTTAATTAAATTTTAATCAAAGCTGCGAAATGGGTTTAAGTCAAATGATTATCTTTTCCAAATTGAATCTTCGTTGTTATAAAACCGTTTTCCAAATTCTGCAACTTACCAAGTGCTTGAAAGGCGGGAACTTCAATGTCAGTCATGAGAAGACATTTCATCGTTATCTGGAATAGTCGGAGTTGATAGAAAATGGAGAAAACATGTGCATAAATTTCATTTTATCAGAAAATTGGGCCAGTGAAGAAGTCATCAATCTACCTTTTCAGATTATTTGCAAATGAAGACGAGTTTATTGAATTAGAGCTTTTTTTTCCCTAATTGAATGAGCAAACCTATGGTAGAGAAAGCTCATGGTTGAAAATATTTGATTCCAGTACTTATATTCAGAAAACTACCATTCTCCTGTGCAATATTCTACAGTTCTTGCTTGAAATAGAATCTTGAATCTTCTTGAAATATATCTAAAATCTGAAAGAGTGGAGTATTCTAAGCAGTTTGAATAGAACACGCATCAAACTTCGTTTATCTCTATTCTTGGAAAAGGCTGAAATTCCAAGAAGTTTTGACAAGGGTTTGAAATAAAATCCTCTTGTATTCAGAAGAACAACTGATTTCAACCTAATGTGCCACCAGTGTGATCTGGAAAATAAGATTTGGATTTAAAATTATCAGATAACAATTTATCTATTCAACAATATTAATGATTAATAATACTGGTCGGCAATAATTCAATAATCCGTGGTTTTATTTGATATTAGGTTTGAAATATTGCCATCGACGAAACTTGCTTTTCAGTAAGCAGTTTTCTAGTTCATTGATTTATGAAACTGATATCAGTTTCAACTAATTTTTAAAATACTGTGTAAAATAATCATCTTAGTGACGAACATGACTTTCTTTCTAACCTTTTGAAGGCTTTATATGGACTACCTACTCAAAAATTAGAAAAAATAATGCATTAAGTTTAGAACCAAAATATTAAAAAGAATTAAATTTTAATCAAAGTTATAAAACAGACAAAATCAAAAGAATTATTTTCAAATTCAGTCTTCGTTTTTTCTCAATTATCAAAATTCTGCAACTTACCCAGTCCTTGAACGATTGAAAACTTCAATACCCATCACCTGTTCAACTAGAATACTAGAGTTGATAGTAAATGGGCCAGGATCTGGAAATTCATACTCTCTCTCTCTCAAAAAAAACCAAAAAAAAAAAAAACCACATGAATAAAATTTATCACAAGAAAATTGTATTATTGAAGGAAACATTCTGTTTTTAATAGCAACTGGTGATGAATTATTGATAAATAGGATGTTTTTCTTTGAAATAAATGAAAATTATAGAGATCGTTCCTGGCTGAAAATCTTTGCTTCTAGAGTTCATGCAGAGGGAGCCACTATCCTGCTCAGTGCAATACTCTAGAGATTTTGTTTGAAATAAAATCTTAAGGAAAGGATTATGGAGTTCTCGGATGTGAAATCTGGGTGAATGAAATGTTGTAAACAGTTTAAAAGACGAATAAAATCTTGAAAATGGTAGTAAAATAGATCTCAGACTCTTTTAGTAGTTAAATGCCGAAGTGAATAACATTTTTAATGTTTATTTTCTAATATGACTATTAAAATTGAAATTTTACGTTTCAGTTCTCTGAATCCCGTTCCCCGTTCTTTCGCACAAGTTCTTTGTTATTCACTTCCTATGCAGGCACGCACTTCCTATTGGTTTTTTTTTTTTTTGTCACAAAATAATTCATATTTTTTCTTATTCTGTAAACTGAATGGCAGTCGCTTCAAGTAATTTCAAGAGTTATGCCATAGACGTTGAAAGCTTGAAGAGGCGCAAGAAAATTACAAATGTCTCGCATGATTAAACGAACTTCACAAAATTTAGAATGGACATTCAATATTGCCATCAAGTATCATTTTCATTACACTTTGTTGGTTAGCTAATCCTTCGAGATTTTTTAATGATTCTTGTGTTATTAATCCTTGTGTCAGTCATTTTCTACCGCACTTATAAGCTGCGAAAATAGTTCTTTGAAGATATTGCGAATATAAACAGGTAACACAGAGGTCTTGTTACTGCATTTCAAAATTAAACTTGTCAATTGCTTGCCATTAGTTGATGTTGAAGGCAATTCCAAAGTTTCTGCATCATAGAAGTGCGTTAAATCTGCAACATTTTTTATTTATGACTTTCTTAGTCATATTAAACTACATCAAGCGCGACCACATGATTCTGGAATCTTCGGGAATCCGGTACCAGCTTAATGGCATTTTGGAAGACTACTGCTAATTATTAAGACTACTACGGCATGTGAATCTAATGCATTAAAAAAATTCAATAGTTAACTGAAAGATTGAGAAAGATTCGCCAAATCAAATAAATGCTGGTCCTAAAATCCGAAATACCCATCTTGCAGTCGAAAGAGAACTCAGTATTTTCAAACTGTCAATTAAATCACATGGCGGGTAAAAAAAAAAAAAAATAGATCAAAATAATTATAGGTTACAAAAAGGCGTTTGTCTATTATTACGTAGGCCATGCTTAATTCGATAATATTTTATTAGTGAATTTATTTTATTCGTCTTATAAATATACATTCGTTTTTTTTTAATTAAAATTAACACAACTTCATTTTCAAACCATTTCGAAGCAACTTCAGATACAATTACTGTTCGCTTAGATTTTGTTTTGAGTTAATCTTTTAAAGAATTGCATGGATATTAGAATTTATGCAACCATTTTATAAATGTGGCCATTTCGTCTTCGATATACAGCTTTATGCAGAGAGGGAAGTAAATATACGTGTAATTAAGAACTATTTCGGAACTCGCAAAAACGGGAGTATGTTCAGCTACTCCAATCTTATTTTATTGAATAAGTATATGGGTGTGTAGCAAGCAAGTATTTCAATCTACCTGAACCCTAATTGAGAATACCAAATCGAATTTTTTTGTGGGATGGAGATGCCTCGCTGTAAAGGGGAACGGTTTGAAGAATCCATAATAAAGTATAATTTGTTTGGAAGGAAATAAATGATTGAAAAAGTAAAATGTTCCGAATCATTTTTAAAATATAGTTTCTCCAAAATTTAATTCATGACGTTTAATAACTAGTTTTTAAGAATAAATATTAAAAAATATTTTTATAAATCACTTCCGAAATTTAATTGCGTAGTTTGGCATTCTGAATGGAACCTAGACAAATATACGACATAAGTTTCTAATATATGGAAATTTTTTATAGTCATCTTCCCGCTATGGATTAATGCCGTATTAAGAGAAGTACTAAAAGCATTAAGAATTCAATTAACCGTTTTATTGAATAGAATCGCTGAATTTTCGAAATAAGATAAAAGTGTTTTAAACCTAAAGAGATTTGGAAACGAATTTTAAAATAGAAAATTTCAAGATAGATTTTGGCACATAAAATGAAGTTTCAAAGATTCTGCATCTTATTTAGTGTCAATTTCAGGAAACTACAGTTTCATTCTTAGAAATGCTGTAAAGAAGTCTGAATTTAGCATTTAATTTTTAGAATATAAAATTTTTAAAAAAAGGTAACAAGTAAGGATCCACCGTTAGGTAACAAAAATTATTAATAGACGTTACTAATTGCTGATATCTGTTGCCAAACATTATGATTTAATTGAATAGAAAACCAAAGCACGGGAGGCTCTTATGCTTTTGCATAAATTGAGATTTTCTAAATATTTAGTTAAGGGTATTTCTAATTTAGTGCTTATATTTTAAAATTGACAAATAAATATGAATTTCAGACAATAAAATTTACATTTACTTGGATTTACATCTGTCTGACACCTGATACATTTCGAAATTAAATGATTCGCGAATTCGGTATTCCTAAACCGAACACATTGTTCCCGATTTAACCCTAAAATTATAATGATTTTATCTGCAGTGAAATGAGTAAGCGTTACCTGAACTATAAGGTTTTTGAGTATTTTCGAATTAATGAAATCTCGATACCAGAGGCTTCCGGACAAGTTTGAACATTCTGTACTCTTCGATACTTTTGAATTTAAAACTCAACGTTAAACCCCGATAGATTAGTTCATTTTTCATCGAGATAGGAAATGAAATGATTCCAGCCTTGTGGTATTCAAAGAATGGCAAGAGCAAAATAAACCTTTTCCAGAAGAAAGTTTTAGTAAATAAAGTGTCAGTACTTGACCATTCTTAAATGAATTGCATTAGGGTCAGAAAGATGGAGAGAAAGATTAATTCCCCTATCTAATACTTTGACTTCAAAATGTTTCCATTAATTTTTTGCTGCTTATTATGTAATTCAGATATGGATGTTACAATTTTCTGGATCCAGGGAGTGCTGTTTTTAAAGAAAAAAATATGATGCAAAAGATTGCAAAAGCCTAAATTGTTCAATTTGCATTACGGAACGGTGCCTAATGTAATTAAGCAAACTATTCGCAAAGAAAACTTTGAAAGGCCGAATGCATGAAAGCATAAGATCCTTAAGCGGAATAGGAAAAAATTAAATTTCATCTAGCTTATTTTCCTTTCGAAACTTGTAAATTTTAGAAAAAAAAAATGAGAAAACTTATTTTTGCAATTTTAAGATTATTATGGACTTAATTTCACTGCTACGTTTTTGAAATATATAGTTTTTACCAGCTTACAAAAATCCATCTTAAAGTAGAAGAAATTTAGCCTCACATTGAGCGTACTTCAAAATTATCAAAATTTTGTAATATTGTAAATTTGTCAAATAATGAAAAACAACAGCTATTTTATCACACTGCATTCCAAACCTCCAAGATATGTTGATAGAATCTTAAGCAGTAAAAAAAATTTAGAGAATGAAAGCTTGTATCATACCAAAATCTATGTATACAGAAGAAAACTGATCACAATTGCTCGAAATCCGCTAATATAAATGTATAATAAAAGCGAAAAATTCTAGCGTCGACGTACAGCCTGAATAAGAATGTTTTCTGAAAGCGTGGAACATTTATAATAATCATTTTTATAGAAAAATCAAAAAGTGCCCATCATGTGCCTGACAGTCATACTTTCACTCTCACATCCACATTTTCCACTTTAAAACATCACCCGCTCCGTCCAGACACAAACATTCCTCACCCCCACACATCACCCGCTCCATCCACAGACGCCTCTCGCCTCCACACATCACCCGCTCCGTCCACAGACGCCTCTCGCCTCCACACATCACCCGCTCCGTCCACAGACGCCTCTCGCCTCCACACATCACCCGCTCCGTCCACAGACGCCTCTCGCCTCCACACATCACCCGCTCCGTCCACAGACGCCTCTCGCCACCACACATCACCCGCTCCGTCCACAAACGCCTCTCGCCACCACACATCACCCGCTCCGTCCACAGACGCCTCTCGCCTCCACACATCACCCGCTCCGTCCACACACAAACATTCCTCACCCCCACACATCACCCGCTCCGTCCACACACAAACATTCCTCACCCCCACACATCACCCGCTCCGTCCACACACAAACATTCCTCACCCCCACACATCACCCGCTCCGTCCACACACAAACATTCCTCACCCCCACACATCACCCGCTCCGTCCACACACAGACATTCCTCACCCCCACACATCACCCGCTCCGTCCACAGACGCCTCTCGCCACCACACATCACCCGCACCGTCCACAGTCACCACTAGCCTCCACGCATTACCCGCACCGTCAACTGACACCTCTCGCTTCCAAGCATTACCCACATTATCAACAAACACCACTCGCCTCCACTCATTACCCGATCCGTCCACAGATACCACTCAACTATACACATTTCCAGCTTCATCAATAGACTCCTCTTGTCCCACTCATTACTCGCTTCGTCTAAATACACCTTTCACTCAACTGATTCATTCCGACAACAGAAAACTCGCTCCATTTATACAAACCGAAAGAATATTACAAAACCTGCGAATTTTCTCTCTACATACTGGACACTGCCACCACCCACAATATTCACGGCCCATAGATTACTGACTGCCAACACGACTTACAGTTCATATTTCCATTGCCAACATCCCCAGTTCACACTCTTTCACAGATTATTCAATGCTACAATCCGCAGCTCATACACTCCCACACATTGCCCACTGTCACGTTTCGGAATTCGTATACTCAAACGTTTTACTGGTTGCCACGATCAAAATCTCTTTAAATACTTCAACACAAAACTTATTTGTTATAGTTTATTAAATGCTTGATGAACCTTTTATTTGCGCATTTCTTACCACCCCCGTGTCTTTGAATACAGACGAACTAAATAATGTAGACTTTCAGAGATAAACTTGCAGTAATAAATTTTAACATACATTTAGCCCCCAGAAAGTAACAAGAATTGTCTGAGTATGCAGCCTTAATCTGCTTTATGTTTGCTCAAATAGAATTTTAAAATCAATTTTTTTATTTTGTTTTCTGTGAATATCTAAAATTTCGGCAAATATTTTAAGATTTTCAAAACAGAGTTATCAAGTCGATACATTCAATATATTTTTTTTTTAATCAGTGGCGAAAATAGGAACGGAATTTCTGAAAGAATTGATTTCACGATTACTTAATATTTACAATAAAAACAATTTTAAATTTAAATGAAGATGGCAAAAAACTTCTCAAAGTTTTAATTTTTACTTCTTTAATTACTGCAATAAATGTGCCTTTAAAACTCGCTTCATTTTTTTAATGGCTTCCTCTTTCCCAAGTTAACTTTTGGACCGTCATTAATGCAAAATTTAACAAATTATTCGAAGGATCTTTAAAAACGCGTTGAGAATGTTAATAGATTCAAGAAATATTTTATCGGTTTTACTAATTCCTGAAGATTAGATATATCAAACTATAAAGATTCTTTTCCCATGAAATACTTTCGAGTAAATATTTTACTATGGATGAAAAAATGAATTGAAAAACGTGTTTCGAAATATGATTTGGCAATCCGCAGCCTTCATATTTGTGTTACAAAGTTAAAATTACAGAAAAACTGACTAGAAATTAATTAAAGACTTCAGAATTGACAAAACGCAACTCTCCCTCCAATTTTAAAAGAATTGTACACGTTTCTCTCGCTATAAATCAACCGATTGATTTATTGCAGACCGAGCGCCACACCAATATTTAAACTCAGTTTCATTTATTATAATTTTTTTCTAAAATCGACTCACTTTGCTCTTACCCCGAATTTAACCAGAAAGAAAGCCCTAACTGCCATCAAGTTGTAATTGTTTGATTTTATAGCTTGATGAAAATCTGAATTAATGAAGTAGGGTTTGATGTTTAGAGCTTAAATTGTAAAGTATGGAAGAGTACAATCTGTTGAAAGATGTTGGAAAACTTTTGGTATTAATGACGGAATATATTCAAAAATTTGACCTTTCTATAGTTTCAAGCCATAAGAAAAAAATTCTAGATAATACAGTATATTATGCTTAGAAATACCTTTTCCCAGAATCTTGAAATTTCAAATGAATCAGATGTCACAAAGTAAAATCAATAAATATGAACTTTAGACCATTAAAGACTTAAATTAGTGGTTATTCTCTTAAAAGGAGAAATATAAAATATGCCTTTCACTAAACAGCTAAAAATTTCATTTTATATGATAAACATAAGAAACACTTTATTCTTTAAGCTTCCAATTCAATGATATTTCTTGCGACTGGTTGCCGTTATTGAAAATTTGGTGCTTTTGAAAAATAATTCTCCGTTTGACAATTTTCATGAAAAAAATAATCAGTGATTCTAACAAAGATTAATTACTTTCAAAATAATTGAATTGTTTTTTAGAAGTAGAAAGTTACAATCCGAAGATGACAAATGTTATTTTCTACTTAAAATACGCAATGACAATTCCTTGGTTTATGAAGAAATTTTGTCACAATTATCTTTTTTTATAAATTGTCTGAAGTATTTTGTCCTTGAAGTCCTTTGCCATTTTCATATTCTAATCATTAAGGAAAATTTCTCGTTTTCTCGATTTTCTATCGTTTTTGTAACCATTTTTTTTTACATCTACACATCACATTTTACTGAGGGTTTTGCCTTTCAGTTCAAAATATTCTTTAGTCATAAAAGGAATTATGTATTTATTGCAGTGGGAAGTAGTAAATTTTTAACAAATGATCGGAAAATTATGATAAATACGAGTTCTTAACGTATTCAGAAATGGTCGCCCCACCGCACCTGAACCCCACGCAATTATTAAACTGCCATCAAATTTAAATGCATTTTTGAAAATAACCGAATTCTTTAAATTATACCTCTTATGAGAAATACTGATTTTTTTTACAGTTGCATATTGTTTGCCAATGGATTCTAAAACTCGCCGCGGTTTTTGTGCATGCGTTTTAATGGGTTTAATTCGGCAAAATAGGGGTCAGAGAAAAGGAGAAAATGTTTACATTTAAAACAATAAAGTAAATTCCAGAAATGGCGCACATCTTTCCGTGTGTAACCGCTTAGTGAGATAGAACCATCCGAAAGTGATCGTCTCAGAATACTGAAACGAACAGTAGGTATAATTTCATTTACAGGAGGAATTTGGCGATTCTTTTTCAATAATTTCATATTTAACTATTCAGATTTTTTAAGCTACATTAGATTTGTATGTTATGGTAGCCCGATTGCTTTTAATATACCTTAATTTTGAAAGTGGATGTGCCTGTCTAGGATTCGAAAATCATATGGTCTTACTTGCAGGCGAATGCGACTAGCGCTTAAGAAAGCAACTTCTGTTTGAAACATTGCATCATGAACAAGCGCATCGGCTGTTTAACATCCTAGTTGTGATCATCCAATTTCGAAAACGAACCACCTGAATTGACAAATTTCGCCGGTATTCTTGAAACTTCAAGCTCTTTACGACTTGATTATCGGACAGTAGAAGATGGACATCTGGTTCCACTTTATGCAGAAAATTCTGTCAGACAGTGAACCTGAAAAGAAAAAGATTGTGGCTTTTTCTATGCAACCAATTTAAAAATTAGTAATTAGTTAAAACTCAACAAATCTCATAAAATATCGTAGTACAAGTACTAAATGTGATATCCGATGGATTAAATTTTGTCTAACGGAAATGAATTTTTCGTCGTTTTAAATCAAGATAAATTGAAATTTTTCGTACATGAACATTTTAATTCTGTTGCGAGTAATCCATGTATGTGTGTGGCATGAGGTAAACGAAAAGGTTATGGGTTCTGTTCTCCGGTATCTAGCATTAAGTGCTTACATTAAGCAGTTTTAAATGCCTACATAAAGATGAAACAATGGTATTCGCATATCCCTTCAAGACCACCAACATTTATTGTCACAATTCTTGTATCAATAAAAAATATGTTTATTAAAATTTTTTGAAATTTAGAATTTTGTTATAAATGCTACTTTTCACTACTTATTAAAAGGCGTTGTTAAAATATTTAATGTCATTTTTAATATTATCGTTCTATTTTGTTGTACTTATGTTTAAATCAAGTTTCTTATTTTTATACAGAGTATTTTTCATTATAATTCATTATAATCCCTTCAGTTTTGAATGAGTCAAATTTCACTGCAAAACATTGCATAATTTGTAGGGTTTTATTATTATTATTATTTAGATGGGAAACTGCCGAAAATAATGAAATGAATTTCACATTTGGAAGAAATCGGTGGAAAGATAAACACTATATTTGAAATGTCAGCCATTTAGTCGAATTTTCAATTATTTTTTAATAACTGGAGACTTATAGTTGATACAATTCATATAACATACGGATAATATTTGTTGATATTGGCATTACGGTTCCTTGAATGAGTGTTCTGAAGAAGGCACCGGGCAATTTTTTTTTGTGCTTAAAATCCTATGGTTTCGCTGACAGTGGGAGCAGGAACCTGATAACTTCGCTTGCTCATTACACTTAAGGATTCTGAGAATAACAAAAACGGCAAAAGGAAGGCATCCGTTTCTAATAGCTTCTCTACTAGACTGATGCTCTTCTTAAGAAATTTGAAGGGATAAATACAGTTACTCTGTTCAGCTAATTATTCATTTAAGAAGGAAACGATTTAAGAATTCCCCAAAACAGCGGAGCTTTTTAGTGACGCAATCTATAAATAAATTTGAAGTGTAGACATCGAATTCTCAAATACAATATCCCTCATAATATTTGTGATCATAATATTTCTGATTACCCCAGTCATCAGACATCGAATTATTGAATACTCACTTACCGAATAATCACGGAAAATCCACCAAAATAATAAAACGCAAAGAATTCCATTAGAATATTAAGACTTTATTAAAATAAACTGAAATAAAGACAAACGATTCAAAAAGCTCAAGCAGATGTTTTAAGTTTTTTTTCTGATAAAATTCGCAAGCAGACGATTTTAATTACAACGAAGTTATTCGGTAAAAATTGCAAAAAAGAAATTTGTTCATAGTTCACTTTAAAAATAACATTGAATGGTTTATTAGTAGTTTTATTTTCAAATTATAAAACGCAAGCCAAATTCAATGCATGTTTGTTTATTTTTAATTTTCATATCTTACAAAATTTGTGTAGTAGAAATATAACTGAACAAGCGAAAAAAAATTGTAATCAAGTCAGAATTAGGGTTATCAAGAAAATTATTCAGCTTGCTTTTTTTATTTACCATACTGGCGACTGACTCGGGGACACACTAAACTAGAATTCTCTCTAAATATACCAATTGATGCAAATGCTCAAAAGGAAGGTCAAATGTCTTTCACTTTAAAGTAAGAAACAACAAGGCTCTTAATATGATAAACGTTAAAAGTGCCTACTCTAATAAATTCAAAAGACTAAAGAATTTGCTTTCTTTTTTGTTTTTGCTATTTCTCGACATTTTTACTTTAGTTATGGGAACTTAAACCCTCTAGATTATTACTTGCTGGACGATTATGTTTTGTGTCGAAAGATATGACAAACGGAAAACGAACACTCGCTTGAGGCAAAAGAGGGTCTATTACCGACCCCCCCCCTTTTTTTCTGAACAGGTGGGGTTTTAAAGGTTAACACTAATCATTCGTTTGCACCCAAGTTGACGTAAATCTACAGAAGATGATTTTTAACTATATTTTATTTGTATTCATTTCCAAGAATAAAAAATAGTTTATGACAAACTGTTGGCAACTCATTCACTTCAAGATTTATGAAAACCTGTTAAAGATACCATAGACAACTCATTAACATTTATAATTAACATTTCCTTCTGAATTATAGTTTTCCCTGATACCATCAATGCTAATTTCGAAAAAATTTCCTGTTTGACATTTTAATACAGTTTTATTTAATCCTCATCAACTTCCCGATTCTTTTTTAAATTTATAATTTTAGAACTTAACCTAATCTGTCTCATCCAAATGAAATCGTTCTTTGTAAAGCAATAAATAGGTTAACAGTAACATCCAGAAATTACGAACTACCGGAGACTGACGAAAAACATTAAATTTGCTTCTAAATATATCAGAGATTTAAGACAATTGGGTTTGAATGCAACTCCGCTTATATTTGATATTAAATATGTCGGCTGATGCTGGTTCCAGTTCCTCATTACTCGTGATTCACTTCTATCTATTTAGATCTTTCTTGACAGCAGAGATAGCAAAGATGAGATCATCTCATTAGTGTGAGTCATTGTTCTAATGAGCCGCTGCGGCGAATGCATTAGAGCCAAATTCTAATAAGATTGTATTGCCAAAGTATAAAAATGTAATTTTCATAAATATAGATACAAAACAATACGTATAAAAGTAAGCGTTACGAAAAAAAGCCGTTTCGATGGCTTTTTAAAATTTAACTCATTGGACAGCATAAAAGTTTAATTTTTATTATCAGGCAAATAATTTTTATAACCTGTTATCTAATTAAAATATATTCTTTAATGAAGTCTCCAAAATTTAACTTTTTCTCCAGAAAGACGAAACTCAGCAAGCTTTCATAGGTTTCTTTCTTTTGGTTTACCAGCGTTTCCCCGACGCATTTCTATAATCGACTATAGCTCTTTGCCATAAGAGCCTAATTTAACCGTAATAAATGCGAGACGAATAAGGCTTAGGGAATGCATGTTTCTGGAAATTCGCTTTTCCCTTCCAAAACTAGGGCAGCGATTTTTCATACGTAACAAATACTAAAGTAGTGAAATTTTCACTTTCCAGTCGTCTTCAAATGAGTTTACTTCAATACCTCAAGCATAAAAATTTTTTTAATTCAATTTTGAACAGAATGATAAAAGTAAAACTTAAAGAATTTGTCATGCACACACACTAACTGCAAGCAAATTCTGAAATCTGAAGAAAAAAAATCCGACCATAATCTTATGAAATTTAAACGAAACTTGCATATTGAATATGTTTGAATACACGTCTTTGTAAAATCAGAGTAATCCTTAAATACTGCATATATGATATATATCAAGGATTTGGACTTATCCCCGTTCCCCACTATCCTAAAAATGCTTCGAGGTAACTAGAAAGATACTATTATACTTATTAGATAATCTAATTCTGCATTGACTTCATTACTATCCATATCCAGATTACCTGGCAATACTAATAACTTCATTATCCGAGAACAATTCACATTGAATTACAATTCACAACCACAATATAATTAGTTCATCCTATTACTTAAATGACCTTTCATAAACGACAGTTAAAAGATAAGTTAGGATTCATTTAATAATTAGATAGGCAATCAGACATGTTTCGATTTCTGTTTCTACATACAGAAATATTTGAAACATGTGGAAAAAGTAAGAAAACGGATTGCTTCATGTTTACGTAAGTAGAGGCATTAGTATACAAATAAAATGAGAAATTCCATTTATTGCCCAAAACATTGTTTTAAAATCCAACAAATTATTAGTGATAAAATTTTTACCATACAAAGACTTATTGTTTAAATATTTCAAAAAAAAAATCAGGAAAAAATATATTCCCTAATACAAAATATTATATAATTCGAACAAGAAAAACGTCTTACCTTGTTATTAATCTTGATGTGTGAAGACAGAAGATCAATTTTTACTTCTTGACAAAATATGGAAGATATTAAGAGGATCCAAAGCCAAAAACATGAGGAAGTCTTCACTGAGAAACAGTAAAGAAATGTGAGTTTAACCATAAAATACCAACTGCCAAAATGGAGATAAAGCGGTCGAATGACAAACATAAATCTCAACGCAACTGTTGAATTGAACTCAATGCAGATGAAATTGATGCATTAACACTTCAAAAAATCAATTCAGTTAGTGCAAAAATGCAGAATTAAGCTACTGATCCTCTTCTTCTAAAAATTTATACAAAATAATCCCTCAGAAGGCATGGGAATTAAGAAAAAAAAAATTGTAAGGTTTAACTTTGGGATTTGAACCCAGAAGAAAAGAATGCGGACAAGCTAAAAAATATTGAACGATTTCGATAGTAAAAAATATTACCTAAAAGAAAATATTTAACAATATTTCAATGATAAACTTTTTTTAAAAATTACAAGCTCTTGAAGAGAATCTAGAAAAAGGAGAGTGATTAACAAATTATAGACCATCCTTTCGAAGATAATGGTTCGAAGACCCTAGAAGCTTGGTGGTTAAATGTTACTTTCAATAGCGGAGAGTTCCAAGTTTGAAAAGTAATTCCTTCAAGTAGTATTGTATATTTGTCTGATGATATCAGTGGTGAAACGTTTCGCATTAATGTTTTGCTGAAACATACAGAGAATTCAGGTATTTTCCTCTTTATCTGACCCTTGTTTAAAGGCGAGATCAATCTCAAAATCAGAGCCAACCTAAGAAGAAGCGGGAATGAAAATGGATTAAGTTAAAAAAAAAAAATTCGTCAATATTATTTATGAAATAAAACTTTCATTATAAATACAATAAAATTTTATTACAATTATCTATTAGCAGAAACCGATCCGATTTGGACAAAAAAGCTGTATATATTTAGAACTCTGTCTTCAACAGCGCAAGAAATATTCAGGATGATATTGAACAACGATTTGAATTTATTACAAGAAATTAACATATTGTTGAAAATAAATTTAAAGATACCATTAAAAATTGATTTTTAGAAAAGTAAATTACCAAACGATAACTAAATTGTTATAGTTGAAATGATAATTTTTAAATTTTAAGATGGTATAAAATCACTTTCATTGCTGTTATATTTTTCGAAAATTATAGTGAAAAAAAAAGTTAAAATTTCGTTTAATTTTAAATTAATTAAAATTAAATAAATAATTGCATCTTTGAAGGAATCAGTTTTGGACCTGGAATTTTTCGGTACTGAAAGCGACACTTAACCACCATGTTTCCATAGCATAGCATAGCCTAAAAAAAATGACTAATAATCTGTTTTTGCTTTTTCTAATTTCTCTCCAAGAGTTAGTAGAGATATTTTTAGCGCATTATTGAAATATTATTAAATATTTTCTTTTCAGTTATTTTTTTCATAATTGAAATTTCCCGGTATCTTACAGTATGTTCGCATATATTTTTTTTCGGGTTTAAAACCGAAATTCAAACCTTATAACTTTTTTTCTTCTTAATCCCCATGCCTTCTGGGCGTTTATCTTGTACAAATTTTTGGAAGAAGAGAAGAGTCAATAGCTTAGCTGTGTCTCTTTTCATTAAAGGCGGGTTCACACGAGGCTAACAGTTGCACGCAATTGTTGTCTCTCTGCTATTGTCCCTGTATTGTCCCTGTGTGAACAGTCGTGACAACGTCGATGGGACAATGGTCAATAGTTGTCCCGACGGGGGAACCATTTGCCATTGTCCTGTTGCAGTCACGTGATTTTTCTGAAGTAGGCGTGATCTTCTATTGCGCACAATAGTTGGCTTCGTGCGAACCCAACTTAACTGGATATAACTTTGAATTTCTATTCGCCAATTTCATTTGTAGTTGGTATACTCGCATTTCGTTACCATTTTCTCACCATTTTTTTGGTCATTGTGCTCTACATATCAAAATCTTCACTATTTTATGAAGATATAAAATTTGAATTCGTCTTCACACTTCAAGGATAATATTTTGCTGTGTATAGGCTTCAAGGTAAGATATTTTGTTGCTATAATTTTGATAATAATCTGTATGCTAAAGAATATAGTTTCATTCTAATTAATTGAAACATTTGTTAATAGTGAAGTTCTTTCTATCAAAACATTTTATCATTAATATTCTACTGGATTTTTAAACTGAAAGTTTTTAAATAACTAATTTCATAAATAATTTGTAAACTAATGTCCTTATTTACATAAACTCTGAGCTATCTTCTTTTTTGCCATTTCCTCTTATTTTTCTCTATATCGCAACAAAATTCGAAACAGAACTTCAAAAATTCAAAATCACTCGGATAATGGATGAAATTATGAATATTACCATGCAATTTGATATGGATAATAATGTCGCCAATCCATCCAGGATCATTTAATAGGAAAAGTAGGTACTTATCAAGTAGCCTCCCAAATTCAGGATTCATTTGAATTCCAAGGACCATGTTTTCCAACATTTTTAAATTAAAATCAAATTTCCTTTAAACTTCAGAGGGCGTATCTATCTGCTGAATACTTCACAAGTTAGGAAGCACGACAAACTTCGCCATAAAATGTGTTACATTTTGAAAAAAATTAACTTTTTGCTTAAAATTAAATGTGAACGTTTTTTTAAATAGAGTATTTAAATCGACTCTTCTAAAAATGGCTGAAAATTGAATGTTTGATACTTCAGTATTTGTTACAAAAAAAAAAATCCTTCAATATGCAAGAATTACTAAAAATCATTTCCTTTTGGAAGGGAAAAAGGCCTACTCCCTGCATTTTCTAGGGCCGTGATTGCTAAGAAAGGGGCCCTATTAGGCTCTCATACCTAAGAACTAATAGTTAATTACAGAAAGGCAAACGCGTTCAAACCAAACCCCTTCAGAATACCTGAAGGACTTCGGCTCCCTTGGAAAACGGTTATAAATTTGTGAGACTTTAATGAGGAATATTTTCTACGAACTCTAAATTATATAAATTTTGTTGATATTGTAATTAAAAAAATTATGTAAAAAAAGTCAAACTATGAATTGTATTTATCTGATTTTTAAATGTCATCGAAATAATTCAGTTTTATGCAACATTCTATTTTAATATACATTATTTTGTGTCTATACGCATAAAAATTATTTTGATTGAAGTGTAGTTTAGTGTGCCTCCAAGTTTGTCTCCAATATGGTAACCCAACGAAACGATTTCCCAGCAAACAACTTTTTACAATGTTTGAGTTGCATATAAACTACAACCATTTTATGAAAAATGTAAAATAAAATATATCTATTAAAGATTTTAATTTAATTCTGCGTTATAATTAAAAAATTTTTACTGCTAATAAGACAATGTAATTTTATTTTTAATATGAATACGAACAGAAAATATTTATTATTTTACATTTTTTAATTGTTGATATGCGTTTTAAAAATTCGTCTGAAATCATACTTTAAGAAATCGTATGCAAAGAAATTCCTTGCTCTTTTCGTAATTCTTTTTCTGGTGAGACGGTTTCCTTGATAAGTCCTTATGTCGCTAATTGATCAAGAACGGATGTGTGGTGAATGGGATGGCAGGAAATATTTTGAACCTGCAGAATGGATGAAGGGTGAAATATATGGTTAGTTGAATATATGTAATATAATTTTTAAGAGTTCATAAAAAGTTGGGAAAAGGATGCTTTTTAAAAATTTTTGAATAGAGAATGGTTTGATTTCTTCTTCCTTTGTTCTTTTCTTTCGATTATGTACTTTTCCTGTTATCCACGCAGTCCTTATGTTCAATGAGCTAGCGAAGCTACGAGGATCCCGCTGCTTGCGTAGCCGTAGGATGACTTTTAAATGTAAAAAAAATCTGCCCGGTGTCTTCTTCAGATGCTTCTTTATTTCAAAATTGTTAAGATAAGCAAAGATAGAGATTTCAGATAAAATAATACTTATCAATAAATATCATAATTTTAATGCAGAAAGTAGTAACCGAAACTGTCTTGCGGAAGTGTTTATTTTGTCCGCCATCTTTATTGGCGACTTGGCATCCTTGGCACAGCAAGGGGGCACTAAACAACACTTTTACCATTATTTTTCCATATTTCACTGGCAATAGTTTTTTTAGGACTTGACTAATGCATTCGCTTCAATGGTTTGTCTGAAAATCGAACTTTCTAATGAAATGATCCTTTCTCAAAAGTTGGGTCTGTTAGATAAGGTAGGAATCGTGGAGATACATAAGTCAAATTGCATATGTATAGTCAGACCTGAACATGATACATTTTAACTTAAGACGCATTTGTATGCGTAAGGAAGGAAGGAAAGTTAAATGTAAATTTAGATGCTTTTAACCAGTCTTTTATATCGTAATTCCAGAGCACTTCTGTATTCTATTGCCTACTTTACAAAGAGCTGTTCCATTTAGCTAAAATTAGGAAAGCCGCTAGAAATTTTCTTTACTGAAATGTCTAGATCCAGAAAATGTGAATTGTCAAATAAAATTGTATACGAATACAAAAGAAAACATCTTATATTTTTCAAAACTGAAATGGTTTTAGAAAGTTAATGCAAAAGAAACAAATGTGAAATAAAAATGGTGAATATTATAGTTATGGTGTCCTTATGGAAAAGATTTTAAATCGTACAGTGAATGAAAGTTCTCAAGTCTTCCATTAACCTAATCTTTATTCTTGATAATGAATAAAATTTGTGAACCTATACTTTAATTAAAGCAGAAATACGTTGCCTTGGGTGTAAGTGGATGATTGATATTTTCAATGAAACTAACATGCCCTTCTAACTGAAAATATCTTAACTTCCCTCCCAAATATTCTTTCTCCAGCGCTGTTAAAATTTTGTCATCACGGGATTCATTTTTAAAATTTCTAGTTAGTCTAGGAGCTTAATCTTTTCTAAGTAAATATTAGATGACGTCGTTTGTTGCATCTAATTCCTATTTGTTCTTCCAAACTGACTAACCTTTTGTCTTAATTCTTAAGACTATCATATTTAGTATTTGCACAATACTTCGATACTTTGCAAGATGAGTTAAGTTTTAGCTTACCCAATCACTAATCTTTAAATTGGTTGTACATAAAAATCCAGTGATTTTCTTTCTCAACGAGTAACCTAAATTTTTCTTTTCAGGTTCGCTGTCTGACAGAAATTTCAGCACAAAGTGGAGTCAGATGTCCACCTTTCCCTCTCCGATAATCAAGTCGTAAGGAACGTGAAATTTGTCAGTTAATGTGGCTCATTTTCGAAGTTGGACGATCACAACTAGGAAGTGAAACCTCCGATGCGTTTATTCATGATACTGTTTCGAACAAAAGTAGCTTTCTTCAGCATTATTCGCATTTTCCTGCAAGTAAGACCATATGATTTTCAAATCTTAGAGGGGCACATCCACTTTCAAAATTAAGGATATTAAGAGAAATCGAACTACCATAACGTGCGAATCTAATGTATTTAAAAAAAAATTGAATAGTTGACTCTGAAATTATTGTAAAAGATCGCCATATTATTCCTGTAAAAGAAATAATACCGATGTAATTGAAACGAAATTCAATATTTTGTATAAGATGTGCATTTCTTATTCGGATAGCAAGGATTCTAAGGGTTCGGTTATTTTTCAAATACACATAATTTAAAAGCAATTTAATGATTGTGTGGGTTCATGTATTGTAGGGCAAATAAGGCGATATATCTGTCAATTTTTAACATCGACAATCTGCTACCAGACATGCCCTGCCACCAAAAGCTGTTTAAAAGTATATCTGAATACGAAATGATGTCTTTTAGTATTCCAATCGTTTAAATTTTTTGCTGGTGTATACAGTAAATATATAATCCTTTTTATGTCTAAAAGTATCTTGAATTTTGTCAAACCAATCCCTCTAGATAAATAAGTTTTCTACATAGGAAAATAGTTAGATAAAGCCGTTGAAACGATCATTTTCCTCTTTTGATATAAATTATGAAAATAGGGAAGGATTTCAAGGGCAAAATGCTGCAGACAATTTTTTAAAAAATAATTTAGCCAGAATTTACTTCATAAACAAAGGAATTATCATTGTTAGATGTTTTAAGTAGAAAGTAAGCATTTAAGTCATCCTCGGATTGCAACTTCCTAATTCTCTAAAATCACTTCAATTAATTTCAAAATAAATCATTATTAGAATTGCTGAACATTCTTTTCATAAAAATTGTCAAACGGAGATTTTTTTTTAAAAAAAATCAAAATATTAATAACCGTAACCAGTTTACAAGCAATATGATTGAATTGAAAGCGTAAAGAATGGTTTTCTTGTATTTAAACACATTATGTACACAAACTGAAATTTTTAATTGTTTAGCCGAAGACATATTTTTTCTTTTCTTAAGAGCATAACCATTGATTAAAATTTTTAGCGATCTCAAGTCCATATTTATTTTTTCCCCTGTTTGACATCTAATTCAATTTGAAATTACAAGATTCTGGAAAAAGGTATTCTTAAGCATAAAATCCTTTATTATGCAATTTTTTTTTCTTTTTGGCTTGCAACTGAAGAAAGGGTTTTTAATTTAATAGATTTTTTGAATATTTGTTAAGCCATGATACCAAAGCTTTTGCGACAGATTTCAACTTCTTGCTCTCTCCCTCATACTTTACGATTTAAACTCTAAACGTCAATTCATTAAGTCACGTTTTCATCGAAGTGTAAAATCAAACTATTACAACTTGATGGCAGTTAGAGCTTTCTTTCTGGTTAAATTCGGGGTAAGAGCAAAGTGAATAGATTTTAGAAAAAAAATATAATAAATGAAACCGAGTTTAAATTTTAGTGTAGCGCTCGATCTGCAATAAATTAGTTGATTTATGGCGAGAGAAACGTGTACAGTTCTTTTAAAATCAGAGGGAGCGTTGCGTTTTGTCAACTCTGAAGTCTTTAATTAATTTCGAGTCAGTTTTTCTGTAATTTTAACTTTGTGACCCAAATATGAAGGCTGCGAATTGCCAAATCATATTTCGATACACGTTTTTCAATTCATTTTTTCATCCATAGTAAAATATTTACTCGAAAGTATTTCATGGGAAAAGAATCTTTATAGTTTGATATATCTAATCTTCAGGAATTGGGTATTACCGATAATCAAATATTTTCTTGGTATATTAATATTATCAACATGTATTTAAAGATTCGTCGAATAATTTGTTAAATTTTGCATTAATAACAGTCCACATGTTAAAACTTGGGAAAGGAGACATTTAAAAAATGAAATGAGTTTAAATGCGCATTTATTGCAGTAAAGCAGTAAAATTTAAACTTTATTTAAATATTACAAATTTAAAATTGTTTTTATTGTAAATATTATGTAAACATGAAATAGATTCTTTCAGAAATTTATTCATTTTCATTACTGATAAAAAAATTCAATGTATCGACTTCATGATAACTGTTGTGAAAACTTTAAAATATTGTCATGGAAAATAGATAATAGTATGAAGTTTTAATCTTATGCGCAGTTATAAATCAATTATAAAATTTTATTTGTACAAGCATAAGACAAATTAAGGACACGTATTCAAATAATTCTTGTTACTTTTTTTGAATCTTAAATGTACAAAAATAAATTAATATTGCAAATATATCCATGAAAATATGTATTTAATTCGTTTACACTTTCTTCAAAACTTAGGGTATTGGGAAATTCGGAAACAAAAGGTTCATCAAAAATGTGATAAAATAACAAACGACAAATTTTCTATTGAAGGATTTAAAGATTCTGATCGTGGCAACGGACAAAATGACGGAATGCATGAATTGCGAAGGATGGCAGTGGGTAATGTACAAGAACGTATGAGCTGTGGGTCGTATCATTGGATATGTGCTAGAGTATGAATTGTGGATGTTTGCAATGACCATTGCGAGGAAACATGAACTGCTGGTAGTGTTTCCTGTGGGTAATCAATGGACTGTGAATACTGTGGGAGTTTGCTGGGTCTGATGTGTGGAGAGAAATTTAGCAAGATTGGTGAAAAAGGAAATATTCATTCGTTTGTATAAATAACGGGAAAATTTATGCTGTCGGAATGAATCTGTGGAGTGAAAGGTATCTGTTGACGAAGCGTTCAACAAGTGAAGGCGAGTGGTGTCAGTAGAAGGTCATGCTTGGAGGCGAGTGGTGGTTGTTGATGGTGTGGGTAATGCTTGGAGGCGAGTGGTGGTTGTTGATGGTGTGGGTAATGCTTGGAGGCGAGTGGTGGTTGTTGATGGTGTGGGTAATGCTTGGAGGCGAGTGGTGGTTGTTCATGGTGTGGGTAATGCTTGGAGGCGAGTGGTGGTTGTTCATGGTGTGGGTAATGCTTGGAGGCGAGTGGTGGTTGTTCATGGTGTGGGTAATGCTTGGAGGCGAGTGGTGGTTGTTCATGGTGTGGGTAATGCTTGGAGGCGAGTGGTGGTTGTTCATGGTGTGGGTAATGCTTGGAGGCGAGTGGTGGTTGTTCATGGTGTGGGTAATGCTTGGAGGCGAGTGGTGGTTGTTCATGGTGTGGGTAATGCTTGGAGGCGAGTGGTGGTTGTTCATGGTGTGGGTAATGGTTGGAGGCGAGTGGTGGTTGTTGATGGTGTGGGTAATGGTTGGAGGCGAGTGGTGGTTGTTGATGGTGTGGGTAATGGTTGGAGGCGAGTGGTGGTTGTTGATGGTGTGGGTAATGGTTGGAGGCGAGTGGTGGTTGTTCATGGTGTGGGTAATGCTTGGAGGCGAGTGGTGGTTGTTGATGGTGTGGGTAATGGTTGGAGGCGAGTGGTGGTTGTTCATGGTGTGGGTAATGGTTGGAGGCGAGTGGTGGTTGTTCATGGTGTGGGTAATGGTTGGAGGCGAGTGGTGGTTGTTCATGGTGTGGGTAATGGTTGGAGGCGAGTGGTGGTTGTTCATGGTGTGGGTAATGGTTGGAGGCGAGTGGTGGTTGTTCATGGTGTGGGTAATGGTTGGAGGCGAGGAGAGTGGTGGTTGTTCATGGTGTGGGTAATGGTTGGAGGCGAGGAGAGTGGTGTTTGTGGACGGAGCGGGTAATGGTTGGAGGCGAGGAGAGTGGTGTTTGTGGACGGAGCGGGTAATGTATGGAGGCGAGGGGAATGTGTAACCTGAGTGAGAAGTGTGTGGAGTGAAAACTGAGTTGTCTGTCACATGCCTTAATTTATGAATTAATGAGTATGATGGCATTGGGCAAAATAAGAAGTTACTAATGGGGGAAATGTCAAAGCTAGGATCGCAATTCGTGTTCCTTCATAAGCAGACATTAACTATTGATGTATTTTAGTCAAGAGATTTTTTTCAATATTTCGATATGTGTAGTGAAAAGTAGATGCCCAGTGTACTTGGAGTTGTGGTGTGGGTGTGCGACACGTGAAATCCTGAAATTATGACATCTTGGCACTCAAATGGGCATTGAATTTTCTATTTTATTAAGCAATGATTGTTAGAAAATATCCCACTCATTCAGAAAGCACTCTTATTTAAACTGTACTTCACCGATAGTATCTTCCGCTCTTATTATATATGCATATTTGCAAATTTTAAGGAATTTTGATCTATTTTTCTTCTATGTAGAGATCCAGGCTACTGAAAAACGAATTCTTCAATCTTTCAATGTCGCAACAATTATTTTATTGCTTTAAATTTTAAGTATCGCCATAGCTTGGAGATTTGGTAGGAAGAGCGAAGAAATGTCTTGTTTTTCATTATTTGCCAATTGTACAATATTACAAAATAACTTTTAATAATTTATTTGAAGTATCCTCAATATCAAACTAAATTTCGTTTACTTTAAAATAGATTTTTCCAAGTTGGTAAAAACGGTTGATTTCAGAAACGTAACAGCATGAATTATTTGACAATACCTCTATATTGGTTTTGAAATTGCTAGATGATTAAGTTCCCCTTTTTTTTTAAAAAAAAAAAAATTAAATTCCGAAGCAAAATAAGTTTGACTAAATTTTTAATGTTTATCTAAACCGATTGATGAGTTTGTTCTTTATACTAGGAATTTAAATAAATTTGGATTTTCAAAGGTTTCTTTGTGAACATTTAGTTTGCTCAACGACATCAGGCGTCGTTCCGAAATGCTAATAAGATAATTTAAGCCTTTGTATCCTTTTGTGCTACATCTTTCTTCCTGAATCTAGAAAATTGCAGCCTTCATATCTAATTTACACAAATGCTAAGTAATAGTTAATGGAATTTTTTGGTTATGTCAAAGTATTATATAGCGAAATTAACCTATCTTTACATATAAAAAGTTAGTCTTCTGGCCCTAATGCAATTCATTTAAGAATGATCAAGTCCTGTGCTGACACTTCATTTACCAAAATTTTCTTCTGGAGACGGTTTATTTTGCTCTTGCCAATCTTTGACGCAGAAAGTTTGAATGCCACAAAGTTAGAATTGTTAAATTCCATATCTCGATGAAAAATGAGCTAATCTATCGGGGTTTAACGCGGCGAATTTCAAATCCTGAAGAGCGCAAGATGTTCAAACCTGTCCGAAAGCCTCTGGTATCGAGATTTCATCAAATGTAAAATTTTCAAAAACCTTGTAGTCTAGGTAAGCTTTCTCAGGTTCCAACACTGGATTAAATCGTCAAACTTTTATAGATAAAACAGGATGACTATGTTCGGTTTAAGAATACCGAATTCACGGATCAATTAATTTCGAAATGTATCGGGTGTCAGACGGGTATAAAATCAAGTAATATAAACTTTATTACCTGAAGTTCATATTTATGTGTCGATTTTAAAATATAATCACTAAATTAGAAACGTCGTTTTCTAACCGTTTAGATAATTAGTCTATGCCAAAGCATATAACAGTCTCGTGCCTTGCGCTTTCTAAACAATTAAATCAGTTAGATAATTGGTAACAGCAATTAATAACTACGCTTTATAAGTTTGTTATCTAAAAATTAGTTCTTGTTAGCTTCCTTTAAAAATTCATTGGTATTTAAGACTAAGTAGGAAATTATGACTTCTACAGCATTTATAGGAATAAACTGTTCCTAAAATTGAGACAAAATCCGATGTAGAATCTTTGAAACTTCACTTTATATGCCAAAATCTGTTTGGAAATTTTGTTTAAAAGACTTCTATTTAATCTATTATTTCGAAACTTCAGTGATTATGTTCCATAAAATGGCTTTATTCAGGATGTTTAAATCTAAAATTCGGAAATTATTTTGATATAATTTTTAATACTTATTCTTAAATTGTATATTAAACGTGTATGTATATTAAACGAATTACATTTTTTGGGAATTTTAATTTTAAAACGAATCGGAATATCTTAATGTTTTATTTCATTATCTTTTAATCATTATTTTTTTCCCTTACAAACAAAAATAGTTTCATATGAATTCTCCTAACCGTTCTCCTCCTTTAAAGCAAGAAATCTGCATCCCATAAAATTTATTTGACATTACCTCAATCATCATTCAGGTAAGATAAATACTAATTTGTTATTGATATACTCATTAAATACTTTGATAAAAAATAAAATCGGAGTAGTTGAATTTACTCAGAGGAACAACTCGGCCTATTTTATAAAAATAATTTTTAATAATGCGTGTTTATTCCGTCTCTTTATTTAGTTGAGGAATTTCAACATCAACAGACATGCATATTATAGTTGGGTAAATTCTAAAGCCATGCAATTCACTAAAAAGAAACTTAACCAAAAATATAGGTAATTAGAATTGTATCGAATAGAGTTTTGAAAAGGGGTAGTATTAATTTTAAGTGAAACACTTGTGATAAACGGAATGTATATTAATTTGACGAGAAAATATAAATCTATTAGTAACTTATTAAAATCAAACTAAGCAAGGCCGACTATAAAATATACAAACTTATTTTTAGAAGGTTAAATTATTTTGATGTATTTGAAATCCGCCACGTGATTTTGATGACCGATTGAAAATACTATAAATTCTCTTTCCACTTCAAGATAGGTATTTCCTATTTTAGGACCAGCATTTATTTGATTTGGCGAATCTTTCTCAATCTTTCAGTTAACTATTCAATTTTTTTAATGCGTTAGATTCACAGGCTGTGGTAGTCTTGATTATTAACAGTAATTTTCTAAAATGCCATGAAACTGGTATCGGGTGCCGAAGATTTCAAAATCATGTGGTCTTACCTGATGTACTTTAATGTGATTAAAGGTACTCCAAGTCTTATTTATGATCCATTGGTGATAGAAGAAATAATGTTGCAGATTTAAGGTACTTCTATGATACGGAAACTTTGGAACTGCTTTAAATATAAACTTATGGCGCGCAATTGATAAGTTCGATTTTGAAATGCAGTAGCAAGATCTCACAGTGCTATCGATTATACCCATAATAATTTCAAAGAAAGTTTTTCTCAGCTTATTACTTTGGAGGAATATGATTAATTGATGGTACATGGATCATTAAACCCAAAGACTAGCTAAACCAAGTTTAATGAAAATACCTGATGGCAGTGTTGAATGTTTTTAAATTTTTGTGAAGTTTGAATCATTTGTGGCATTTATAGCATTGTAATACTTCTTCAAACTCTCAACATCTACAATATATTTGAAGTGAATTATTTTTGAAGTGATTGCCATTAATTTTCCGGTGTGAGAATAAAATATGAAATCATTTGCTGGCAAGAAATCAATAGGAAAATACACCTGAATGGCAAAGAGCTGGTGCGAAAGAACGTACAAGAACATATTTCAAAACATTGGACCATCGAACTCAAATCGGCAAAGATTTATAATTTAAATTATAATGGTCACATTAGAAAATGAACGCCAGTCATTAGAAGCATAAACCGCTTAGACTTTTGATTAGTGAAAGCCTTGCAGATGTACCATTTTCAAAATTTCATTAGTCTTCGGCTCTGTACTGTTTACAACAAGCCACTCTCAAGATTTTAAATATTACTTCCGAGAACTTCAGAATCCCTTCCTACAAGATTTTATTTCAAACAAGATTTCTTGAGTGTTCCACTGAGCAAAATGGTAGCTTCCTCTGCATAAACGCTGGAAGCAAAGATTTTTAGAAGTAAAGATCTGTTGTAAGTGTTCTTTTACTTCAAAGAAACATGTCAAATGATTCAAGAATTCATCTCTGGTTGCTAATCTGAAAAAGAATGGTTCCCTCATTGGTACAATTCTCTTGTGAAATGATTTTATTCATGTGATGTTCATTTTTTCGAGAGTATGCACTTCCAGATCCTGATCCATTTACTATCAACTCCAGTATTCTAGTTTAAGAGGCGATAAATATCGAAGTTTTGATTCGTTCAAGTCAGGGTAAGTTGCAGATTTTTGATAATTATATAAACACGAAGATTCAAGTTGAAAATAATTGCTTTACAACTTTATTTTAATTCTATTAATTATGTTTAATTGTATTCATTAATTTTATTTATTTATCTTCTAAATTTTAACTTAATGCACTAATTTTTTTTTTTCACTTTGAGTAATTATTCCATATAAATCCTTCATTCGGTTCTAAGAAAAGTCCTATTCGTAACTAAGATTATTTTACTATATTTTGAAAATTGCTTGAAATTGATTCAGCTGCATAAATCGATGAATTAGAAAAGAAGAAAGTTTTTCCAACATTCATTTCGTCGATACCAAACTTTCAAACCTACTATTATGAAATAAAACTGCAAATTATTGAAAATGAGCTGATGTTAAAAATCATTAATGTTATTGAATAGATAAATTGTTATCAGAACTCTAATTCCAATTTTTTTTCTTCAGATCGCAATGGCACGTATGGTTTAAATCTCAATTCTGAATATTAAAGAGGATTTTATTTTAAACCCCTGTTGCAACTTCCTTCAATTCCAGTCTTTTCTAAGAACATTAAAGTTAGACCAAGTTTGATTCGTGTTCGATTCCAAACTGCTTCCAATTTTAGTCTTCCAGATTTTAGAAATTACATTCCAAGAATTTCAGAATCAATTCCTACAAGATTCTATTTCAAAAAGAACTCTAGAACGTTGAAAAGAATGGTGATTCCCTGAGTGAGTATAGGTGCTTGAAGCAAATATTCTCAATCGTAAGCTTTTTCTAGCATAGTTTTCATCATTAAAAAAAAGTTTGAATTAATAACTTCTCTCCAGTTGTAAATAATCTGAAAAAGCAGAGTGATGGCTCCCTCGCTGATGCGATTTTCTGAGGAATGATGAAATTTCATTCCCATGACGTTTTCTAGAGTCTACCTTTCCGATTCCAGACCCATTTTCTATCAACTCCAGCTATTCTACACGAAAAGTAAATGTTTCCTCATGATCGACATTGAGATTCTCGTCTCTTAAGCACTCGGCAAGTTGCAGAACTTTGAAAAATATTGTAGGAAAATAAAAGATTTAATTTGGAAATGATAATCGTTTCGTATTATCCATTTAGCAGGATTGATTAAAACTTAATTATATGTATTAACTCTCAATCTTTAACTTATTACACTATTTTTTATCTGCAATTCGTCAAAATAAAGTTTTTATACTGTTTTTTTAAACTCTAAATTATTTTTAATTGCAATAAAAAATGAAATGAATCAATGAACTACTTTTTTTTATTAAAAGTCAAATTCCTCTCATTCGTTTCATCGATGCCAAAATTTCAATCCGTTTATTATCAAATAAACCACGAGTTACTGAAAAATTGCTAATCAATATTATATATCATTAGTATTGTTGAATGGATGAATCCTTACTTGATTACCTTTAAATCGAATCTTTCTTTTTTTCAGATCGCATTCGATCATATTAAACTGGAGTTGCTGCTTAACGACTTTAAACCTTCATCAAGAACATATCGTAATTCGTCTTTTCCAAGAGCATTGGAACTAGTCATTGAAGACATCTAGTAGCAGGCAAGACTTTATTGGTATACAAATGTAAAGAAGAAAAAAAACGAAAATTTGTAGCAGAGTTTCTTTATGAACAGCAATTATTGAATGGCGTACTGAGACATCAAAATTTTTAATGATGGCATAATCTTATACACCGTTGTTGTCAAATGTTTGCAAATTTCCATCCTTTGAATTTTTAGAACAGCAGTTTTATTTTGCTTTTACGTCCTTCAAAACCACTTACTTACCATCCTCGCATTCATAAGATTCCATAAAAACGGCTAACATTCTAATGTTCTTTCCATATTACATGAAGTAGTTTTCCGTTAACCAGTGTATGTGTTCTGATTATCTGAAATTCGAAAAGAGAATTTGATTTTTCTAACATTTATTGTTTAAAAAGATGGTCCAGAATAGATAATGTTTGATTGAAATGTTTAAAAAAATCTGAATCCGGAATTTTGGCTTTGAAAATTTTTTATTACGAAAAATTAGTTTCTCTCCACCATAAAATTCTGTAATTGTAATTTTAGCTTGTGCTTTTCTGATAATTTCCCTACTGATAACAAAGTTTTAGAATTAATTTTAAAAATATATTTTACCTGTAAATTATTAATGTTCTCGCCAAAAAGTATCTATTGCAAGTGCCGAACTAGTTTGGTCTTTATCAGATTTAACCAACTTCATATGACGCTTATTGATCAAGTAACAATAGCAGTGCGGATTGCGTATGCGATATTGAAATATAATCTGTATTTTAAATAGTATTTATTTCTTGAACAATAAAATTTCAAGTTGAATCTGATCTCCTGAATTGTCAGTTTTGACTTCAGCAAGCCATTGTCTCATGCTCTTCGTCTTTTATTGTCAAATACGGTCACTGGAATAAAATTAAAAAAAAAATATTTATGCTTTAACCGGTAGTAATTTCAGAATGTATTTTATTACTGATAATTACTGAAATTCTAAGGTTATATAGAGAAGATATATTGAGGTTATATAGGTTAAGAGATATGAATCCTTATGATTATATTTGATTTCTTTTTAATCTGGAAACTTGTATGTAACTTTATATGTTCACAATTTTGTAAGAGTAATCACTTTTAAATGCTTATTCGGCAGAGCATGAATTAAATAATGCAGTTGAATATAAACTCGCTTTTTTCCGTAACTTTATAAATGATGTGTAATTCCTGAAGTCAAAGAATTGCTTATTTTTATATAACTGCCGAATAAGTGATTGTATTCATTTCTGTCAAAGTTAATTTATAAAAAAATGGTCAGGGATTTAATAAGATTTTAAATTTTGAATTAAATGATTGTTTTTTATATTTGGATTTTAGATCTATTTCATTGAAGAATCTGAAATTTGTAAATTCTGCTTTCTTCTGCATAAACTAATTTTAACCATCACTTTGAGAAATTAGTGTTTATTTCAGTAATTTTTATATACTATATGTAGAATCGGAACGCGACTATTACGAAGTTCAATAATACTTAACAAGTGTGTTTCTGTTAATAATTTTGTTGGACAGATTTTCTTGTATGTAATTAGTTTTACATCATTAATTATTCAGTAAACGATTTAATGTGTAAAAAATGAAAAAGGGCTCACGAGCTAAGTTGTATGTTATTTATTAATCAATTTTTATTTAAAATGCTAATTGTGAAATATTTATGAATTCTTAATATTGTGATTATACTATTCACTTCATTTATATCACAGCTCGGGATTTGTGGTGGTGTTATAAATAGCTTTAATCTTTTATATTTATAAGCTCTTATAAATATGCATTTCTGTATAATAAATTTTTTTTTTCTTTGTTGCAATTTTTGAAAACCAATGAATTATTGTACAAAAAAAGTGGTATTAAACAATTAATAAACAAGCTTAAAAATTTCGATCTATATACTTAATGATAACCCTTGATCTTTGCATTCTTTTTGTACTGCTTGTAAAGCAATCAAATGCTTCAGTGAAAAGGAAAATACCATGACAGCGTGCTTCTCCGTCGTTGGTAATAATTGAATTATCTTGTGCGAATTTTTCAATATGCAGATGCAACTTGATAAATTATTAAATGTCAAAGCCTGACGAGGAGTGATGTATCTCAAGATGTTCTCAAATCCTTTTTTTTTCCCTTAAGCATTCTTATTCTTTCGAAATTCTTCCTTTAATGAGATGTTATTTATATAAATTGAATTGTCATAGGATACAATTATCAGATTTTTTTAAAACCGAATCAGAATTTTAATTTTCTAATGAATAAATACACTAAAATATTAGCTGCATCCATTTTAAGATCATGCCAGGTAAATTTAATATCAAGTACATTAATAGTTTAGATTAGAGATTTAACGTAAAGATTTTATCAAATTCTTTTTAAACATCCTAATATCATAAATAAGACGAATTCATTCGCACTCTTTTTCAATTTTCCGGTTTAAGATGATTGATTGGTTCGGCCGGCCAACCAATCAAGAATCCTATGAATTTAGGAAAGCATTATTTGATCATCATGGCTGATCACCATGATGATCAATATGCTCGAGCCAGGAATGTGCCATAAATACACAACTTTACTTAACTTCCATGCATAATTTCGGAAAAATTCATTAGTAAATTCTCGCTGTTTTATTTGTAAAAAAAAATACCAAGTGGATGCGGTTAATAATGGTACAGAAGTAGATTTTCAATTTTTTTTATCAATATTATAAAAAATTTTAGATTCTGAATGATCCGACTCTTAAATAGCTAAATTTATTTTCTGAAAAATTATATATCTAGTTTTAAGTTAAATTTCTCTCATTATCAGAGACATTATCTTCCCAAATGTTACACTAAATAAATCATTAACTTATTGTGAAGTTATTTAAAATGAATATTTTATTTCTGACAACTTTTTAGCAATATATTAAACTTTTTTAACCCTTTAAAGAGCCATTTTTTTTTCTAGTCATATTATGTTAAAATATTTTGAGGCTTGAAATTAGAATAAGAAAAGGATTCATTTAGCTTATTAAATTTAATTTTAATTAATATGGTTAATTAATAATTAAGTATCAAATCAAGACGCATCATTTTGTGTGAGATAAAGAACTGAAGCATTTAAGTTTGTGTTTCTAAAAAAATTTGTCAGAACTTATGCCAACCTACATAATTTCATACAAAGATTGATAAATTTGGTAGGAAGCATACTTCCCACGGCTCTAGAAAGGGTTAATTGGATTTGTTTCAAGTTTGTTAAATTGGAATTATGTATTGATTATCCTCCTTGTGCGCTAGCTTTGAAACTTTCTGCATTTGTGTATTCTGTGATAGTATGTAAATATTTATTTTTCGATATATTAAATATTTTAATTATTTATTAGTCCTTATAGTTAAATCTTCCCTCATTCCAGTGACCATCTATTGAATTGAATTGTATTAATGAGTCATAATTTGTGCGATCAATTCAGATTAATTGTATTAATGAGTTGTGAATTAAAATCTATAAAAGATGATTTAATTTGTATATAAAATTCTACTTTTAATTATTGAATTAATATTTAAAATAGCAAAAGCAAATTGCATTTTTTCAATTGTTTTGAATCTTTTTTTTAAATTATGTGTCTCTTTTAATGTAGTAATGATACTGTAAGCAATGTTTTCTGTAAACCAAAATTGCAAATAAAATTATTCTTATACTATTCGCATCTTTTATTTGCGTCGTAATTTATGCAACCAATTCAGATGGCACAATTTATTATTTAAAGCTCTCAGAGTAATTGATCATAAATGAGAAGATCTTAAGAGTTGGACACATGTTACGATAGCATTTCCGTTCAACCAGGAATAACCGAGTTCATAAATATCCTTGATGTCGGAGATCTGTGAAACCTCTCTAAAGTTACAATAAGGCTGCGTATACATTTAGATGCTTCCTTTTATGATCTCCAAAATATTTCAAATTTATCGATAGAATGATTTGTAAATTGCATACTACTAGTCAACATTGACAAGAGCAGGTTGAAAGAAAAGTATGCTGTCAGTCAGATGATTGGCATGGCACTTAATGTGTTAAATATTGACCATTAAATTTCCTGGCATTATAAGTAATTGCAAAAATTAAATTTCATCTTTTTTATGTACTTAATTTTCTATTATATATATCAGACAGCCATAAACTCCCTTTGCTTAGAATTTCTTAAGATTAAATTTATTAAAGTAAAATTTTTATTGAAGCTAAAAGTATCCATATTTCATCGAATATTACAAAAATTTTCTGTAGAGAAATGTACTCTTTATACAAAATTCCGCACTAAACTTTATATTCAGCCAAATGTCTAGATCATGCGAAGTCGAGGCATAAATGAAATAGTTCCATGATATCATGAAACTACTATAAAGTATTTGAATAATGTATTTCAAATTTTATGTTGTCTTTTGTATTGTCTTTTTTTTACGTCCTAATTTCTTATGTAAATTGTTTAGTTTAAAAGCAACCTTTCTTCATTGATTTTAATGACATAAGTCGTGTGATTAAATATTTGATCAATTTAAATAGCTTGAATTTCAATGCGGCAATGAATTCTATTGCTGAAAATTGTATCGAAAATTTAAACTGTCGGAATGCAGGATGAAACATTGCACCTCTCTATAATATGGAGATATGTGTGGTGTTTTATTTTTTCTTTCAACTTAGATTTGAAACAATGTTTAAATTAAAACTAAGCCTACTATATTAGATGCTGGCGAAAAAACTTATTCATCTCTGCAGCGGTAACTTTGCTTACGATGAATTAGTGGTGATAAATAAAGTATATACCAATACTTTTTCATTGCTTAGCTTTGTGTAAGTGGAATAAAAAGTTATGTTAACGCAGGATATTTGATACTTCAAACAAACCTTAACTGTAAAAATTATCGATGGTTATTTGTAACTTTAGTAAACGTTGATTTATGAATAAGGCATATTTGGTAGTTAGGCATAATTGCTGTAGTTAGATTTGAAATGTGTTGTACAGACAATTTGAGAAAAAAATTCAATACAATTCCCGTTGTTTATTTTGTGTTTTTAAATGTTCTTGGAATGTTTCGTCTAAAACATTTAATGTTTTTGCTTTCTATTGAATCAAATCCAAATCTTGTGTGAAATACATTTAATTCAACTTTGGGATTGATTCACGTATTAATATATTTCTATTCTTTTTATAATAGTTTGTAGAAAGTTTGGTTCTTCAATATCAATAGCAAAACATTTATTATTAAATTTATTTGAATTTCTATTCTTGTCTCAGAATTTTTTTTTAGGCATATCTGAAATCTTTCTTTAAAAATTAATTAAATCTCAAAAGTTGAATCTAAGTGGAGTATTTGGGCAAGATTAAAGTATTCTATATATCCAAGCTGAAGAAATCCAACCAATCCAAAACGGATATTGAAGTAAGAATTATTAGTATATTTCTAACCTATAAGAAATAGAATTCTGCATATATTTGTTTATTTCAAATAGAATCTAAGCTACGGCGCTTCCTTCAATATATTTATTTCGTGGTGTACGATTTTATTTTGAAGAGGGGAGGGTGAAGAAAACACTTTTATTAAAATATGCGAGAAAATTTCGGAAAGACCATTTTATATTCCACAACTTTGTTTTTGAGTTGATGATCTTTTATTGATTGTTACTCTTTCAGTGACATTGAATAAATGAATCAGAGTCTAGTTTTAAGTCAAATACAATGGTACAGTAAACATAAATAAGAAGTATGCAATGGGTGTTTTTATTAACTTGCCGTTACTGTCACACTTAATTTTAGTAAAGTAAAACGGTCATATAAATGATAAGTGATATATCTATATAGATAACCAATATATAAAAATCTCTCGATACCATCGAGGGGAGATGAGTACAACTTTTGAATTTGGAATCTTTATAAAAATGTCTTTTAAATTAAAAAAAATTCATTTTTATTCAGTAAATAAAGCTGTTTGCTTAATAATTCGCCTTTCTTGTTAAATTAAGGACTGATGATGACTTCAAAGACTTCATTCTCACTTTGTTTAAAAATGATTTTTAAATGAAATAAATATGCAATATACAAAGAAATGTATTTATTAAGGCATATAATATGAAAATATAAAACATTTCACAGTACAGTATCACTACTTGCTTGAAACTGTTTTTCTTTATATATTTGAAAGCACATATTTATTTAGTGAATATAAAAGTATATATACAACTGCATTTTCATTAAAAAAATCATGGAGATATAAAATTTCAGACAATTTCTCAAAGTACTACAAATGATTCATAAAGCATTCTAAAATAGTGCTTAAATATTTAAGTTGTAACCCAGCACCAACAATCGTAAAATATTGCAAGTGGTAGATACTTCAGGAACTGTACACAACCACCTGTATTGATTTCATTACAGGCACACAAGAGACAAGGGACAAAGATAACAAGCACTTTAACACTAACATTTAACATTGCTCAGCAACTGAAGAACATAGAAATGAGAAAACAGTAAAAATACATGATAAAACTCTAATTGCATAATCATATAGATCTAAATCTCTAATATTCTAAAACACAAAGTATACAAAAATATCACAAACTCATGCTTTTTCATTCGTTATATAAAGTTAAAATGCAAAAAAAGCATTTTAGAAGCTAAAAGTTTTAAATATCAAAGTTGTAATACTAGCTTTTCCGATGTTTACGATATATATTTTAGAATTTGTTTTGATTGGATTATTCGTACAAATTCCCAAATTTAGCATTTTTCCAATGTTATATTAGTTTCACGTGTAGAAACAGAAAGATAAAATTTGAAATATCACATCGCTAACTCAAAAACTAATTTTAAAAAAAAGATTTGAAATGTGTGCAGTCTGTTTCGAGTTCATAACTCCATAGAAAAATTAATATCCAATACATTGGAATACGGCAAGAATATTTTCAATTAATCCATTAATTGGATAATGTAAATGAAGAGTAAAGATGTAACAGTTTGTTCTGTAACAGAGAAACTTCATTCTCTTTTTTTCAGTATTCCCAGAATGTGGCAGTGTCATAACTCGCGCCGTTCACCTTGAATGTTCCGTTCTTCTCGGCCATAACGTAGCTTCCGTGAGCTGTCTTGATGCATAGTTTGGAAGGCTCTCGCAATTCGATGAAGAAACCATGTCTGACGTCTGAATCGACTGTAATCGTACCGTCTTCGCAAACATTCCAATATTTGCCATTAGAACCTGATTAAAAAAAGTGAGTAGTATATTAATCAATCAGACTACAAGAACAATCGACAATATTTTACTTGTATCATATTCTAATATAAAATATCATTAGAATACAATGCTCATATAAAGATTTATTCTTATTTTTTTAGCTCTGCTTTATTCTTATTTTTTTAGATGAACTTTAAAATCAAAAGACGAATGCGAACTAATGCAAATAGTAACTTTAGTTCCTACAAGAATTAAGAAGTAAAAGACTCTGAGGAATAATTTATCCTGCCAGCATGTAAATACTTACTTAGACTTGAAGTCACAAACCGGAACCATCTCAATATATTTTCAGTTTTATTGCATTATTCGGTGCAAACTAAAGTCTGAAACGCTTGTCTTTTGCGATAATGATTTATGAAAGAAGTAAACTGTATGAAAGTAACAATGACGAAAACAGAGAGCAAAGCGCAGAAAGTTTTTGGTCCTGCCCTTTCATCTAAGAAAAGATTACATTTCCAATAAAATATTCCCTTAATTTGATTGCGGAATATTACCTCAAATTGTTTTTGTCAGAATGTAGTTTACCATAAGCATTAGCAAGGAATCAAATATTTAAAAATATATTATTCTTTAACGTACAATTCTGTTAAAAATAAATAAACTAAATATTCATATATAAAATTACAGTCAATTAGATTAATTTTTAAAATTTAATTTGTAACATATCAATATTAACTGTTTCTGACGAGTATACTCGTCATACATAATGTTTATGACAACTTAGATACGCATTTTCCGAAGTGGTCAAAACAGTTAACTGGTTAAAACAATGTATATGAAGTTTTTAAAGAGTGTTTTTCAATATAGATCCTATTGTTGTACTATAAAAGACGCAAAACAGCATTTACTGAATCAAAAAAGAAACATTGACGCACATGCACACAAAATCTCCTTTTCATGTATAAGTAAAACAAGATGCGCGCATTTATCAAAACTGTGTATAGAAATTCTCTTTGAATAAATATGTCTTGTGTTTTCTTTAGAATAATAATGCTGTCCTCAGTAATTAGAGAGTAATTTTCTCTCATTTGCACTTATAATTAAGTTCACGAAAAGAATAGCAGCTTTGTTTGAGGATATAAAAACAGGAAATCATGTGCAACTTCAATAAAGAGCTATTTTTAAAAAAGAACTTCGTACTCAGTTATAAGAATAGAACGAAATCTCCATTAAATATAAAGATAGGAGGGAAACGCTGAATTATATGTCCATGCAATAAAAAGATGCTGTGGCTGCTTTCAGCACATAAATGTGAATGTTTTGAATAAATTCGCGTGTGAAAGGAAGTGCTGCTCCTTCAGGGACCATCGTGCAATTGCATAATATAAATAAATTATATGAATCTTTTTTTGGTGTAAAGTTCTATGAATGAACCATTGAATGTACAGTGAAGTAAAAATGAAAATATCTATGAAATGTTGGCATTCAAAACAAAATAATGCGTATTAAGGTTTAATTCCTAAATTCCTACATTTTAAAAAATATTCCAACCCACTAAACAAGATGTTAGAAATAATAACTCTGATTTTGATAATGATACTAACACACAAGCCTAGAATGCTTCCATCTTTCTCAAGAATTAGTTTTAATATCTTTATAAACTAATTCAATAACATCAAGTAGTAACTGAATGCAAAAAAAAAAAAAAAAAAAAAATGATTTTCTCTCATTTCTAAAAAATATGTTGGGAAATTTCTAATTTACTAAAAACTAATCTCCATAATATTAATTTTCATAGAATTTTAATCATTCCGATTAAAAAGAAATAACATTCTCCATTCCTGTCCATGCAACAGTAAAAATATTACTTAGTATAAATTTAAAGATACATCTGTTTGTTGCTCATGCGAAAACTGTAAGCGCAATTTCTATCACTTTAAAAACATAATCATGAAATGCTTTTTTTCAATCTAAATATAGAGTTTGCTTTTATAATATTTGCTTAATATACAAGCCACAAATTTGAAGATTTGTAAATGAAAGAGCAATTGAATGCACTTCCGTTGTTTCTTTAGAATGGATGATCTGAATAGCTTAACCTTCGAAACAACTACGTTTTCCGGAGGTTGCATTTGCATCACGTCTTTTTTAAATCTTAATTCCTGTGTAAAATGTTGTAATGTTTATTTCTCACGCAATCGTTTACAATTTTTATGCTTCGTATCAAAATGGAATGATTTGGACGTGCATAGAATTGATGCTCTTTTCAAATTTCTATAGGAAAATTAATTTTCATTTGGAAATCGAATTGAACAGAAATAATTGCATTGCGGCATTTATTCACAGAAAAACAGATGTTGAGTGTTCCTTGTTTGAAATATTTCAATGAAAAGTTTGATAGAAATTTAAAACCCTTTTTTTTTCGTAGTTATGAAGTCAAGTTTATCCAATTTTAATGGTATAAGATAAAACAACTCACTAATCGTGGCCAATAAAAAAAATAATACCGGCTATTTAGTTGATTGAGCTAGCAAGCGTGCAAAATGCACTTATGCCGATTCAAAATGGTTTCTTAATACAGATTATATATAAGATCGTGTCTCATCAATAACTCTGATAAATTCAAACTGCTCGAATCCTCCATATTCAGCATTTGTAAAAATTTGCATCATACTCGCAGCTCACAATGATAAGTATGATGTAAATAGTTATCAAGAGAGTGACTAGTGGTGCAAATAGGGGATGACAAAACGGAAGACACTTGTGCGGTATAATTTTCAAAGTTTATAGGAGACATCCGTTGATAATGTAATTTATCGAGTCGAATGATCAATTTATGGTTCAACACACATACACATAGAAAAAAAATATGTTTCTTTCTTTGTTTGCATTCTATGTAATCCCCAACCATTTGAGGGATTCGACCGAAATTTGAAATGTATTTTTCTTCGCACTTTGAGGGTTTAAATGTACTATTGAATAAGTAATTTTTAGTATTTTCCCTCAATAACTTAGAAACATAACCTAGCATAAAAACTAATTTTACACCATTTTAAAGTTTAAAGAATTAATTTTTCAAAAACGCCAATTTCATTTCCATATAACTAACTATATCTCTAATTTTCGCACAGTTTTTTAAAAAATAACTTTAATAATATAATTTGTAACAATGCTTTCTTTGTAATAAAATTAAACTTATTTCATTGCAAAAACTCATCTATCACGCGCATGCTTTTTCGAATGTTAAATTTTTTTGGACATTTCATTTCTAATACGTAATATACACATAATTTATCTTTAAATCCTGTCTTTTAAAATTAATGAGATTTCTTTTATTGTTTGACTTGTCTCACATTTCCGGACATTTAAATTTTCAATGCGCCCAGTTTGTATATCATATATCTTTTTAATGACTGTTTTTAGTTGGAACTCATTGAATAAGATTTTATCTCACTTGATAACTTTGTCAGTTTTTATTGTATTTTATATATTTTATCACGCTTGCTTCAAAGTCATACTTTCTGAAACGTGTCAACAGACATTTCTTTTTAGCTGTGCATTTTTTTAACAACAGATTTTTGGTTCCTTTTTAACTTCACAGTGTTTAGAATTCATGTAAGCTTTTTTTTTACCGTGATAATTTTATTGTCATATTATCAGAACATAAAACTCAAATGTTGGATTTTGAATATTTTATTAAATATATAAGAAATTTTGGTTATCAAAGTTCTTATTATATTATGGGTGTGGATGAGGATCACAAAAACAGAGCCAAATCAAAAGTATTTTCATAAAAATATAAAGACAACTATTTATATTTTCACAAAAATACGCTTATTCATATGCTCATTGCATCTGCGAGTGGTCATTATCTTTTCAAATATTATTTATTCATATGTCGTCACAATTTTATAATTATTGAAATTTCATTTTTAATAAAATTAAGTTTATAAAGTTATCTACATAAATAAACTAGCTTTAACAGGTTAGTCTAAAAAAAGCTTGCTATAAATGATTTACTTATTATTGTTAAAGATATTTATATTTGCTGCAAATAGCACGGCATTTGCTGATTAAACCACAGGAATATGTTAATGTTTTTGACTTGAATCGCCTTCTTTATTTTTAATATTTGCTCTTCATTATATAGCAGGAATAACGTTCATGTAAAAGTTCTTTTAATATCATCAGAACGGGAATGAATGTAGATTAAGTTATTAAAATGGTAAAAAAATATAGTTGTATTTTTTACCATATTATATTATTCAAAATAACTAAAAACTAAAAAATATAAAAAATAACTAAAAAATATTATTTAAAATTTGTTAAAGGTTGAAAAAATTGCACGAAAATAAAATTAATATCACTAAAAAGCTCAATTTTTTTAAATATTAAAGAAATATAATTTAGTTTCCGTGAGATAATATGCTCCGAACTAACTGAAAAGCATTTAAAACATATAAATTCCTACATAAGTTTAATTAAAAACATTTAAATGCAAAAAATTTGAAAAAAAAAATCTTTTTTTATTGACAACTCACTTCTTAGATATAATTACATATCAAATTTGGTAGTTCTAAATCTAATAGTATGCCATATAGAGCGTCTTGAACTGTTTTCATAGTGCATATCATGATTTATAGATAGTGTTTTTATATTATTATGTTAAAAATTTCAAACAAAGGGATACGAACATCGTGGCAGAATTTAGGAAATATCATATTATTTCATGTTTCAATTTTGAAAAAAAAATTCCACTCAAATAGCTATTTAAATTATAGTGAGCCAATTTTTACCACCAGCAAGGCTTTACATTAGAAAACAAAAACTGTGAATTTACCTTTAAAATAGCAAAGACCTTTTTCGTCTCTCTCGACGACTATGGTCTCATAGGAGGCCTTGTTGCACTCTAATTTTGGATTGGAATGGCTTTTGTAGCCGACGAATCCTTGTTCACATTTCAGTACAAGACTTCTTCTGTTGATTAGGTAGAAGTAGAAACGAGCTTCATCTTGATCGCTAGATTCTCCGTTAGCATAGAGGTGGCCGCTCTTCTTGGCAATAATATATTTGCCGTTGTTAGCAACGAAACTCACGCTTCCATCTTCTTGCCATTCCAGGGAGAATAAACTGTTAATAGAACTGAAATAAACATAAAAATGAAACTCCTAAAACATATATGACAAATAAGAATATAAAAGAAAAAATACAAAATTTAGAAATTTCTTGCGGTCAAATTTTACATCAGTCGCTAATTTCCTGAATTTTGGCAATTTTTAAAAATATTTTTTTATTAATTTTCAAAGCAGTTTCATTTGTTGCAACGAAATTAAAATGTTTTCTATTGTTTCATCAAATATTTAATCGAATGATTTTCTTCCATTGTTGAAAGCTAGAGGAGGAAAGATGATGTTTGGAATCTGTATAGTTCACATGCGAATAAGAAAATGCAATTATTGCCTATCGCGAAAATTATAAAATAAATGAACCTAACATTTTACTTTTTTAAAACCACTAAACTCTCAAGAGATTTGACTCCATCAAGATTGTTCATAGAATAGAACAGTTATAAGGGTATTAAAATAACAAGATTTTAATGTCTGTAGAAATTTAATGCTTAAAAATATTTTGTTGGTGAAATCATAAGCAACAAGTTATGTTTAAGATATTTAATCAAACACAACCAATATTACCGGCCAAGTAGCTTACTGCTAAAGGTTACTAATATTTTCATTTATAAAGTTTACTTTTTGAAATAATAAATAAACTGAGATTTTAATTTTTATTACTTTCTTGCAAAATTTATTAAAATCTTTAATATATTTTAAGAAAAAAATTTAAAAAAAAACGGTTAGGAAATTTCAGACAGTATTTTTTGAAGAAAATGAATATTTGACTCTAAAATATTTTACTAAATTTATATAAAAAAATGTACTTCAAAACATTTGAACATTTTTAAAGCGGTTTCTTTTTCATAAAAATATTTGTCCTTTTTCTTATTTCTATGATAACAGCATGGTGGTAATGTACTTGGATATTTTTGAACAAAAACCATTAAACTTTTGAATTTCCATTTGGTACGACCCTATCATATTAATTTTTTGAAAGTGATCTTTTGATTGTAATAAAAGCAAGGTCTATTTTTTCTGAAAATGAAATTGTAATGTAATTGTACTAATTCAAAAGCAATACAGAGTGAAACAGAAGATGAATGTTAAAATGCTATTACTATTATAAGCCTGAGAAGTTTCCTTAACCCTTTAAAGGGCATTTTTTTCTAGTCATATTATATTTAAATATTTTTAGACTTGAAATTAAAATAAGAAAAGGGATTCATTTAGCTTATTAGATAAATTTATTTTGATTAATTAATTAATTTGGTCAATTAAAAATTAAGTAACAAATCAAGACACATTATTTTGTGTGAGATAAAGAACTAAAGCATCTAAGTTTCCAATTTTCTAAAAAAATTTATCAGAACTTATGACAACCTACATAATTTCATACAAAGATTGATAAATTTGGTGGGAAACATACTTCCCACGGCCCTAGAAAGGGTTAATTAGTATTGTAAATTACTTTATTAAGTTCCAAATACCAAAAACATTTTAATAAGGCTAGACATTTATCCGCAAGGAACAAGTTTCACGTGAAGTTGCATTTTTATTTGTTACCGAATATTGTCTTTTCAAACAGTAGTTTATATTTATATCATTTAATTAAGAAAACTATCAGTTATATTGAAAATCATGCGCGATTATATTCAATATCTAGTTGATCGATCTTTTAAGCAACTAAGTAAAACATATGAATAACGATTAAAAAATGGTAATAAAATAAGAATAGTTTAACAACCATTTAGCTTTTTTCCTTTTTCTATTGTTTCTTTACACAGTTCAAATATGAAAAACTGTTATTCTGAAACTGAAATCCAACCTAGGGAAATGCAGAAATGCTTCGGAGCATTTAATTTTATTGATATATTTTTAATATAGTGGTAACTAAATTAGAAAACCTCATTGTTATGCCTCACATGCAGAAGAAGCTTGAATAATTGTTTCCGCTGAAAAGTGAATGAACAAAAAGACACTAATAATAAGCAGAGCAAGGCAAACTTGTTGCAGACAAGTACCAGACACCGATTCTGGCATAAGCATCTCGAAACAAAAATAAAGACTAAGGGAAAAAGAATTTCGAGAGGTTTTTGTGAAAGTTCATCCAGAAGAAGAATGAGCTAATACAGAACAAATTATAGGAATCAAAATGGAAAAATGGAATAAAAGAAAATCACACCAAAATATTTGTTCTGCGGAGCATTAAATAGTAAATATCATTTAGCATTCTTTTTCATAACGGTAGTTGAGTGACCCTGAAGGTGAATGGCCCATGGCTATGCTCCGATAGATCTATCAACCTGTCCTAAAGATAGACTCCTGTGAGATGTATTTCCGACCGTTCTAAAAGAAACAAAGGGCTGACAAATGAAGGCTATCTAATCTCCTCCCTTTTAGAAATAAGCAGCTTTCAAAAAATTAAGCGTATCATGCGAGTTAAAAAGTTCAGCCAATCGGCACAAACAAGTAAAAGAAAAAGATGTGATAAGCGTTTCTGCTTTATTAATCGTATTTATTACAAAAAGGTCTTTAGTTGAGGTAAGAAAAAACCTGTCTGTAATATGTGCGTGTTACCATAATTGGCTGCGATATCCATTTTAGTACAATGAGATATGAATACCTGTACTTCTTGTTGTTATGAAATGAAAATATATGATCAACAAAATGTAAAGAGTTATTCATAACAACATTGAAATGCAGCAAATAAATAAGAAATTTACATGAAAAAGAAAAGAAATAATGCTATTGTCTTCCGCACAATGCATTAGTTCGTAAATCTGAAGATATTAATTAAACATTTCATGTTTTATAAAGAATATATATAATTTACTCGACAGTATTATGCTATATCGAAGGTCTTAAGTAGATTAAGAAGATTGAAGCTTTACAAATGTTTCTAAGTGTTTAAAAAAAATTCGGTGGAACTAAAAAAACAATAAAATTAACTTTTATTGAATTTAAATAAATTCAAGTTTAAACGAAATGCATTAAACAAAATAACTATTTTGTCTGCAAATTCATTTTTGCTTCAAAAAAAAAGATACATATTGTACCTGATAAAACCATGAAAGATAAGACATGAAGATTAAATTAACCCTTTAAAGGGCACATTTTTTTCTAGTCATATTATGTTAAAATATTTTTAGACTTGAAATTAGAATAAGAAAAGAGATTCCTTTAGCTTCTTTGATAAATTTAATTTGATTAATTAATTAATTTGGTTAATTAATAATTAAGTAACAAATCAAGACACATCATTTTGTGTGAGATAAAGAACTGAAGCATCTAAGTTTCTGACTTACTAAAAAAATTTGTCAGAACTTATGCCAACCTACGTAATTTCATACAAAGATTGATAAATTTGGTGGGAAGCATACTTCCCACGGCCTTAGAAATGGTTAATAAAAATATAAATTTCATACACTTAAAGAATCGTTTATTGGGAGGAATGATATGTATAAAAATACATTGAAATGAAAAACGTAAGGTAAAAACAGTTATTAGATTCAATCACTTTCAAAAAAATGCCCATGACAAATTGAAAAATGATAAATTGAATAAAGGTCACGTTCAAAATCAGAAATCTTCGTTTTATAATTTCAATGAAGATAATTATTATGAAGACTAGAATTTTAGATTAATTTCACTAGAATGTAATAAAAAAAACATGATTAACAACTCCTGGCTAAGAAGAACAAAATATTTACTTGATCATACAATTTTGAAAGAATAGACCATCAAAAACACTCGTGGCAGTCTATGCGTATGGAATAAAAGTCATATTTTCTTTAAGTGTACAGACAAAACAGAAAACAAAAGTGAAGAGAAACGATTTGGAACGAAACTACTCGCTACTATTTATTTAGCTGTTGCATGTTTACACGCATTGAATTACATCCTTAACCGTTTAACAATAGATAGTAAGTTTTCCTACAGTATTTATGTACAAAGAGAGCACAGAATTCTTCAGCGAAAGTTATGGAAGAGGACAGATATAAAAGCTGCATCTTGATGTTTAAAAAGATTTTTGTATATCGTCTGCAGCGAAAATTATGCTTAGAATAATATTTTTATGGCTAATCCTGATAACCAATAGGATCAAATGACAGATGTTGACTGATTTATGCCTAGTAAATAAAAAAAAAATTAAAAACAGCATAGACGATACTCATGCTCATCAGAGGATTAATCGGTGATGGATTTTTCTTCAAGTTCAGTGCTGACTAAATCGATCCGACTTTAATGAAGTTTATCGGATAAATAGCAGGCGGTAGTAATGTATAGGCCTTTTAAATATCTCGCGTTTGATCGAGATGAAAAGCATCATGAAATATTTGAACTCAAATAAAATTTTGTAAAATAATTTTAATAATAATTTAAATTCAAATAAAATTTTGTAAAATAATTTTAAATCAGGCAAATAGCATTGCAAAAGTCTGATTTTTTTCAATGAACAAATTTCTTACTCAAACTAAAGATTGGTAAGATTAAAATATAACTCCCGTTTATTTTTATTTATCATTTTTAATGATTTTCGCGAATGTCTTTACAAATGAAATGTAAAAAATTGTAAATTATTAATTCTGGAAATGTATGTTGGAAATGCGATTGGGCAAAAATAAAATTATTTTGGACTTGAATAGCATTTAAAACTCAGTACTATCTAGTGCTTTAATATTTAAACTCAGATATTGTCTCCATCATTTGTAAAAGATAAAATTCTGCTCAGCTTGATATTTTTAAAAATTTACATGCTGTACTCTTAACTAAGTCTGATAGGAAAAAGTGTGTGGGCAACAAAAAAAAATAATAATAAATAAATAAATAAAGTTATACATCATATTTACATTCAAAATCCAGAATGCTAAAATAAGATAACTGCCTGTAAAATTATGTTCTTGAAAAAATATGTATAATTTAATATCCTCTAATTGGATTAATTGGTTGGAATTTGAATTGCAACCATCCTTTCGTGAGGAGCCCTAAGGTATTTAGAAAACCTTTGTAAAACTGCAAAAAGCTGCAAAATAATGTACTTATTCCAAAACAGAATGTATAAAATTACTCGCATTTACAAATTATTCGAATAGATGTGCTTTTTTAAAATTTAAAATATTTGCGTCTGATTGTAACAGTAAAAATCTCGATTACAATACATAAGGCCATTCATTGCATTCTATTCAGCTTGCAATGCTTTTTTTTCATGTTACGGCACGAGTTTTAAAACGACGAGTTTATATTTAGATATATATTTTTTTTCGGGATAAATATTAGAGAATTTGCAGTTCTATCAATAATTGCGAATTGTGAAGAAATGAATCAATTTTTATCGACCTCCATTAACAATATTTTGAACCGAATCCACCATTTACGAATTACGGCAAGGACTTGTTTCGACGCAAAATGCGTCAGCTATAAAATATCTTACTTATTTATAAAAAAAATCCTACAAGAAAATTAAACAAAATAAAAATATATGAAAAAAAAGCCCAACATTTATTCAAATATGAATATAGAATATGAAATTTATTTATGAAAATATCTAATGATAACTGAAAACATACACGTTTTCGGTTGCTTTCGAAACTTAAAAAAATTGAATTTACACCTTAAAACGACTGAATTGTTGAAAAGTTATTTAACTCCCCGTTTTAGTAGTTCAGAAGGAAACAATAAATTTCTTATAACCTTTTATCATTTTATGTCTTTCACCTGAAAGTAATAAAAAAAATGTAAAATAAAGAGGTTAAGATTTGGTACACCTCCTTAAAAAACGTGATCTTTATTCAAATTACATTAAGGAGAGTTGAATACTTTTTATTTTACTGCTTAAAACAAGTTTTGCACCAGTTTTTGAGAGAAAGAGTAACTTCCTTTCTTTCCATGTTAAAAAAAGATAACGTTCTAAGCTTTCTGATTTTTATTAAACAGTTGCATTATTAAACAGTTTGATCAAATTCAAATTTTTTGTTTCACCATTTTAATTACATTATTATACTAAATGATATCTAATACATAATATCATATAATCTAACTATCTTTAAATACTTTGAAAAACATGAAAAACCCTCTTATCATCTTTATTATCGATAAGAAATTATAGATTATTGTGAAAATGAAGAATATTAATACAAAATATATGCGAATAAGAGAACATTTCCAAACAGTTTTTGTGAGTAAATATTTTGAAAAGACTATGATAAAGAATCTTAAGTACTAAAATCTGTACTTTTTTTAAATGCTGTATGTTTTTTTTTTGTTTTGTTTTCGAAACCCAGATATAAAAATATGAATTCATATTTCAAAACTGTAAGTTGCTTGCTTATACATTCAACTTCAAATTGACATTTTAAAAGTGGAATTTAATTTCTATTCAAAATAAAGTTTCCATATTTATTTCCCTCATTATTATTAACTGTGACTTTATACTAACAAAATTTCACACCTGTCTGGAAATGTATATCTAAATTTATATCTAAAAGATAACTATATTTTTAAATATTAAATGTCATTTATTTTCCATTATTACTTTGACATAGATATTATATTTTTTTATTAATTATGACCTATTTCATCTGCATGATCACTCGTAACAATGTTTTGATTGTCATTCTAAATATATACAGAGGCAATCGTCAATGTTTAATGGTTACTGATGTTTTACAAAGAGGTTCAAAATATGTCGGTGTACTGCTACCCTAAGCAACATCGAATACCGAAGTTGCAGAGTTAATAAGAGTTTTGTTTCAGAGAAGATACAATAAATCTGGGTCTTGAACTCCTCATATTTATCAGTGACACTCCAAATAATTTTTTAATATTACGGCCATATTTCTTTCTTAAGATTTATCTTTCTATTTATTTGCGTTTACTGTATTCGTATTTGTGAAGCAAATGCGAAAAGTGTAGTTCCCATAATTCTTTTTTTTTTTAAGTAAATACCTTCACCATTTTCAACTTGCTACCTACAATGTCCAATGTACTAAAAAAACGTTCCAATTAACAGGAGTTCAAATTAATAGAAAATTTAAAGGATGCATTACCCTTTATCTGCATTAGCTTGGATTCCAGAGCTGCTTTGCAAGCTCCAGTATTTGTCTTGCATTGTTCGAACACACCATTTTTTGCTTGGTATATCGTATTCCAGCTGAAAGATCTCATGGTCTGATATTTCATCTTGATTGGCTGTTACATCAACACCTGTAAACAAAAGAATTTTTTTAATGACACATTAAAAAGAATTGACATAGATTAAATTTTGTTCAAAAGAAGTTAACTTATTAATAACTATGAATTATTAAAAAAGATTTTCTTAACAATGATTTACGTTTCTAGTTCATTTGGAAAATAATTACATGTATATTATTAATGTATAAAACATTAGATTATTATATATTAGAATAATTAAATGTACATATCATTTAACTTCGAATTAGAGGGCGTATCAATAATTAAAGCGCACAATTTTAAGCACCCCTCATACAGAGGTAAAAATCTGTCATCGGAGTCATTCTGGTGACAGTTTGGTACTCAATCTTATAATATTATTGAACCCACCAGGGAAACTAGAACCAGCCACAGGACCGGGTACTTCTCATTTCTGCCCCCATGGGATTTAGTTTAGATAAATTGAAATAACCCAAAATTGTAAGATACTTTGTAAAAAATTTATATATAAAGACTCTTTATTATTCAATTAAATTTGAAGATTAACAATTTTATTTTGCTTGAAATCTGCCTCCCCCCTTGAAATCAGATTTTTTTTTCCTTACAGAGCAATGTGAATTCAGAAAACATTTTTGCTTCGATGCTACATTTATTATAATTTTTTTTTTTTTTTTTTTTTTTACACGAGGTCAATATACTAGTAACAGATAGTGGAAAGAATTATCTGTTTTCTAAATTAACTTGGTTTAGAAGCACCAGATGAAGTTTCATGCCAAGACAAAAAGTAAATTACAGTAATTAATACTTTCTAATGTGACAAACAAGAGCCTCGTTTAATGCATTTTACCATTCAGTTTCATTTCTTTAATTTAGGTTTTATAAGCATAGAATTAGTAAAGCAATAGGATTCTATGGATGGCCTTTATAACAAAAGTTTATACAATACCATAAAATTAAATTACTGCATAATGTTCTAAAGTTATTTTAGATGATAAAGTATAAAAGATGGCCTTGTATCCTATTTTAATCACAAAAGTGCATCTCTCTAAATGGTCAAACAGATTGCTTCAAAGACACAAATTTTTATAACAGCAACAAATATTAGAGGTAATTCTAATGCATTCAGCATAAAATATTTTTCCGTCATTTTGTAAGTTATTACTGCCAATAAGCATCAGTAAAAGCATTTATACTTAGAAAATTACAGCGAAAATGCATTGTATAAAAATAATCAAGATACAGCAGAAAGGTTTTCCTTGAAAATTTAAAAGGAAATAATGCAATAAAACCCAAGGAAGAATTTATGGAAATAATCTTTATTTAATGAAGTTGCCATCTGAAGTTATTTACATGTTGCGGTCTCTGTTTTTGCAAGGTTTCATTAAAAACTTAAACTACAAATCTAAACTAAACCCCTATCTCTTCTGATTGATTATTAACTGACACATACATGATAAATATATGCTTTCGTGATTCTCAAATTACCGACTATATTTATTTATTTGAATAACCTGAAATAAATTATCTCAACGAAAATTCAACATGAGGCATTTTGATATATACATTTCATTAAATGAAAAAAACTTCAAATTTGCAATGGCTGATTATCAGTGAAGTAACAGAAATAAAAAAAATTTCTGCAATTCTGTATTATCAACAAGAATTTAAAAAAAAAAATTTCTTAAAGTTGTCTTAAACTCCTAATAGAAATAATTCTATAGATTGTTAGCTTATATTTAAAATATAAGTGAAATAATATAATAAATTATTCGTAATAATTATAGGTATGTGCAAATACTAAATGCAAGTAGCCATCCATTCAGGTAAGCCGCATGCCACATCTGAGCTGATTCTGTCGAGCAGAAAGTAACATTTCAAAGCTACACGCGACAATGGAGCGGAAACACGTGTTCGCGTGAGTCGCAATCGGGGGATAAGTCGCAGGAAAGGGAGGTTGAATATTCCAAAGAAGATTTTAAAGAATGGCGAGATACGCATCTACATAGCTTGATAAAGCTACTAGAACAATTGGGGTGGAGTATGAAAGGTCAAAGATTCAATTGTCAAGGACAAACGTCAACCTTCTGCAACATTCACTGCAAAATTGCCTAATACAGGTTAAAAATACAAAGTTGTTCAAAAGGAAATCGAAAAGCTTTCTTTCTTTTTCTCTTAAGTAAACAAAACGTGACTGTAAGGAATTTGCTTATATAGGTTAAAAAATGATTTCAGTGGTATAGGACGTATATTAGCTATTAGCATTCTTACAGTTCTTCCAAATCGTGGCATTACCTACATTACATCTCTTTATAGCTCGCCACTGCAGAGTACTAGACGCATTCAACAGTTACAAGCACTGTATTTTATATAAATCTTAAAAAATAAAGTCTTTAAATAGATTTTAAAGAATCATTTGTAGAATAACTATGAAATTTAAAATTTCACTAAACAAAAAAGAAAAGTGTTTTAAAAACATTGATGGAAAGCCAGATATCATATATCTATATTTTTTGGATAAATAGTACTATTTCACATCTTGAACATAAAAAAAAAGTTTATATTCAAAATGCAAAGGAGGGTGAATTCTATGCTTTCGATGGGATTCTTTTATTACAATATGACATATAACAGAAATACCGAAAATATAACATATTTGTGAAATATTTATAAAGTAAAATATATTATTTTTATAAAGTTTGTATTTCAAGCAGTTCAAATGAAGAAGTTACACCCTCATTTACAAGCTGGCTTATCTTATTAAAAATCGTTAGGAAAAAAAAAGAATATATGTACGTTTCATATTCCCTCAAGAATTGAACTTGCTTTCTTTGTACTTTGGGCTAGAAAATTATATAATTCAAAAGAAAGTTGATACATATCAGGTTTTGAAAATAGTAAACTAATAATAACTAATAGTAATAATAATAACTATAGTAAACTAATAGTATAACTTTTCATGTTATTCTACCTGACAATCATAATAATAATAATTTGACTGAAATGACCATACTTAAAACAAATGTCTTAAAAAGAAATCTAACAGTATTCCTACAGCACGTGAAATTCTTTTCTGCATATTGAATTGAACTGTCTGTTGACATTTTCAAAGACACACTACGCAATAAAATCTCGACTGCTCCAGGTATATGGATAAATATAATCGTGACCAAAAACAATCTAGTGATCTCGAAACGGATTGCTTTGGTATTTTTTCTTCAGTGTAATTGCTTTTCCACTACACTGTCTGTTTCAAAACGTGGTACGAGAAAAGCAAGAATGATCAGGAATCGTTGTTGACTAAAACCAGTAGATTCACAAAGATGTAAATAATAGTTTCATTTTTAAAATATAATTTGAAAAAAATCCTATGTGGAGCTTTAAATGTTGGTCACTAAAAGATTAAATACCTAAATAATCCGTATAGATGAATATGGAATAGCGAAGTAATTTTCATTCGATATATTCCTAATAATTTTTCTTTTCCACATCTAGAAAAGACTTTATAATAATCTTTAACTACAGTTTGGATAAATTTATGTTATGATGCTGAAGCTCAGCTTGTTCTCCAATTTTCTTAATGTAATTTCTTAAATGCCCAATGACAAGAGATATTTCACATTAATATCTAAATATAACAAAAATAAATATTATTATTTTCTTTTTTATATTTAAAAAATTTCAGGGGGCAGAATTTCGGACTTTATTTTGATTTATTATTATACTAATTCAATTATACAAATTATATTAATTTTATTATACTAATTTTAACTAAAAATAATAATGTATTACTAATTCATGCTAATTTAAATTTGACATTTCAGGATCATTTATTACATGATTACTCATTTTGATTTAAAAAGTGGAAATAAGATTATTAGAAATAAATAATAAATAAAATTATGGATATAAAATATGTGAATACATTTCATCCTTTCTTAACGATAAGAAAAATTATTATAGACATGATTATAGAAAATTAATTATAAGCTTCATATATTATAGGAAAATTATTATAGGCACCATATTCATCAGCAAAGTTCCTTATATATTCCAAATATATAGAATATCATTTGTATGTATTGTTTCTGCATCACTAAGTTTTTTCAACTTCTAATGCAATTGCAATGAATGAGCAGTTCATGTTTCTTTCTTTTCTGCAACGAATTAAATATAAAAGGAAATGCAAAAAATGTTAAAACTATTCTGAAAGAGAAAATGTTTGTAAAATATTTTTAAAAACGCAGAATCATATGATGCCGTAAGAAAAACAGAAAAATGATATTGCCATTGTCAATGTTCATTGTGTTTCCACAACTTCTACGGAATAAAAAAAATGATAAATTGAAGCAACATTTGGCAGGGAGAAAAGGAAAAGTGGCCGAGAGAAAAATTTTTACTTTATGTTCACGAATGAATAAAAGATTAGTTTATTCTTATTCGATATCTTATGATTTAGTTCCAAAGAGAGCATTCAAGGGAAAAAAAAAAGGTGCATTTTTAATTTTTTTAACATTATACCGTGAATCATATTCCGTATAATACACAATTATTTCTTTTATATTATTTCTTTTCTCACAGTCAGTGGAGTATTAATTCATTTCTTGCATTTAATTTATACATTCGGTTGTTGACCACCTCTTTTTACTGCTTTTTGGTTATTCTTTTATGTTCATAATAAAATTAAATACAGTATTAAAATGTAGTAAATAATATAGCAGTATTTTAAATATTGTATTTGTAAAAACATAAAACAAATAAAAACTAAAATATTGTTACATATTTTAAGACAATTAATTGACCAAATTTTAAAAAAAAAACTCTAGTAATGACGGATTATTTTGGGGAATAAAGATTTAAAATATTGGCTTAGTTGATTTTTTAGCTTAAAATCTAAAATTAAATACCAGGTGAAAACAAGTCTGTAGCTATAAAATTAGTCAGAAGTTATTTCCTTTGATATGTAATATATATATATTGGCTAAATTTGGAAACTATTTATCATAACACTGTCCGTTAAAACATACCACACCTTGGGAACTTTAAAATCATCTAATCAAAAAATACGTTATTTACTTAATAAAATTTGTTTTTATTTTATTTGTTCACTTTCTTTTCCCTTCAACTCCCTTTCGAATTATTATGTGAAAATTCTGCTCATGCAAATTTGGAAAAATAAATTGTTTGTTTACCATATTTTTTTAACTACCCTTATCCTTATTCAGAATTATAAATTTTGAAAAGACTTAGCAGCATGCCAACTCTGAAGTTGACGCGCGCAACAGAATTCTGTATTTTGAATGTTAATCTGTTAAATATTAAACAAAGAATAAAAATAATCTGAGGAAAATCATTGCAATGTGATGATAATTTTCCCTCCTCAACATCTATTCTGAAATAAGCAATAAAAATCCAAAATAAATCTATTGAAAGCTAAATATAGATCTATTATATCAGATAAAATTATCTCCCAAAAATAGTTCTTTTTTTTTTTTTAATGTTAAGGAAATCATTTTTCAAAAAGTGCATAATGATCAAGTACACCTTTCCCATAACTTGCAGATGATAGTGTAGGAAGAAGAAAAAGAAAGTAATTTTTCACATTGCTCGTGTATGGAGCAGCCGGTTTGGTTGAATGAACAATACTTGATCCAAACATTGACCCTTTATTAAGATGAAGGAAAGTGAAGAAAGAGTGGGTTCGATTTTCCAGCACTTCCTAAAGGAAGTAAAAGTATTTTATAAACAGGGCTTGAATCAAGTGTCTCGTAATTCATACGTTTCAACTGTTTTGGCATATACACTTCGTATGCTGTTTTGGACTTTCGTGCATTTTGGTAGTTTTATTTTTTTCGATCAAAGTTCAAAATAGAAAGTCGACATTACTACTAACCTCTAAACATTTTAACTCTTTAAAAAATAATGAAAATCTAAATTTTCATCATTTAAAAAATGCAGTTATAATCCATTTATTTTTTTATCGTTGTTTGCCTTTATATGTATATAATTTTAAAAAAAAGTGCCAAACATATGTATTATTTCAGAATTTTATGATAAATTGTGTAAACATGCTGTATTTGTAAGCATGGAATTGAAAGAAAAATAGGATTGTCGAATCATATCTTCATTTAATTTAAAATTATTTTAATTCGAGTTCAAGAAATACAAAATTTTGACACAGAAAAATTAAGTATTCAAATTTGTTTTCTATTTCGTCTTCCTGTTTTGAAAGAACTTTATCATTTTAATCAGAAAATCAAAAATACGAATATATTCCTTTTGAAAATAAACCTTGTTTTCCTCCACGTATTTCTTTAAAATTTAAGAAACAAAATAATATGTATTTGAATATTTGATCATTTACTTAAACTCATTTTTATTGCCATTTGAGTTTTCATTACAGAATATTTGCATTCACTTTTGGATGATTTATTCCATTATCTATTTAAGATTTGGAATTAGTCTAAGCTTACTTCATTTATGTAATTTCGAATTATTTAACATTAAATACGTTTTAAAAGGATTTCTTTATGTTTCATGATATTTGATAGTAGTTCTTTCAAGATATTCATTACGAATGCATCTTACTTTTACGTTTTAAACATTTGATAACACGTTGGTTATGTCTGCATATTCGCCCAAAAAGCATTCATGCTGTTAGAAAGTACCTCCTACAAGACATGTAATATCTTAAAATATATTCACACTGGAAAAAAAACACACCTCCTGTAAGACATATTTTGTCAAAAGACATTTACGTTATAAGACCGCACCTCCTAACAAGACAAGTATCTATATTCGGAAGCCAGAAAACAAATAATTAAAGAAATGATGTTTTTTTACAGACATAAATTGATGTATCCATTATCTAATTGATGTACAGTATACAGACTGGATGAAGCAATGTCAATAGGTTAGATGGGAACACTTCATTCGCAGAAAATCTCATCCCACCATGCATGACTTAGTAAAGAGAAGAGATTTTAATTTGTAGTTCGTTAAAGTTCCAAGGACCCCTGCCCCCTCCCACCCAAGCACGCATCATCTACTTTTTCTCGGTAGCAGAGTTCCGCACGGACTCCACGGTTCAGCGATTTCCAGTTATTTCTTTTCACTTCCTGAGAATAAATCTTTAGCCCGAACAAGGGCCATGTAATGATGTAAGAGGAGACTATCAGGTTTTTCGGCAGTAACAAAACAAATAGTGTAGACGCTTAGGGCGTTTCATGTCTTTTTTTCTTGCCTTTGATATGTTTTCCCAAGAGACCAACAATTAAAAGTGATATTACCTTCAAAACTGTAACCGCAGAACGCAATTATATAGTCAGAATAGTGACTACCATATTCTATTCTTGTCATTACATACATAAATATATAATAACAAGAATAGAATAGAAGAATAGAACTACATATAATATATATATATAAATGAAACGTAAAGACTGAAGTAAAAGATTTCCAGAACTTTCAAATGTTTATAATCAAAACCTGTGGTAACAAGCAGACTCTTCTTTTGGCTACAAGAGAATTTAGTTTATTTTTTAATTAATAATTTTTTAGATTTTAGAATTAAATTTTGTGTGTATAACTTAAAATATCAAATACTTTAAATAGCACAGTCAAATGAAATAATTTTTATTAACATTGAATAAAGCTTCCCAATAATATTAATTTCAATTTTATTTAGGTCAATAATTACGGTTGTTTAGCCTAATCCCGACAAAGGTTTTTTTAAAATCTTTTTTTTAAGTATTTCAACAAATGTATACTCAGTTCGAGCACATGTTAATTTAAAAATAGTAGCGCAAGATGCTAAATGTTTAATTTTTTTGATTTCTAAAACTTTAAACTTCATATTTGTAGAATATCTGGTAGAAAGCAGCACGCCTTTTTGAAATCTAAATAGCATCTTCATTATTTGAATTAGTTTTTTTTTTTTCATTCCCTTTCTCGTTCAGATTATTTCTGTAAGTTATGTTGTATGTTTATATGTTTATTGCACTTGCAAGGGCAGACGAATTTAGTATGATTAAAAAAAAATATTTGCATTTTAATACTAAACAGCAGATTAATTTAAAGATTCCTCAAAAAGAGAACGAATTTTCAGTTAAAAACGATATTTCATTTGCAATAAAGAATAAGGCTCCTTTTTTCATAAATTGAAGTTTGAATGAAAATTTATGATTGATTCTTAAAAATGTAGATTATATTTATTGTTCAAAAAAATTTCTTTACAAATTGTTCAAAAATTAAAACTATAATAATGTATTTTTATCATGCTTTAGCTTAAAATTCCAGGGTTATATAGTATATATCAAGTATGTATATTAGACGCTTTTGATCTTTCATGTTGTAGAATACTTTTTAAGATAACTATAACAATATTTTTAACTCAGAGTGGTCCTATTATAATACATTTCCATTGCTACATACATACTATGCTGTATAAGGCGTTGCTTATGCTTCTTATTTCAGCACATTCTATAAAATATGCATTCATGCTATTTTCTGTAAGGCAAAATGATTTTAATTCAAACTTTTCAAAAAAAAATCTGAATTTTAAAATGATTTTAATTCAAAGTAAAAAACTTCTAATTTGTAAATAACGATAAAATATTATGTGAATTCATATATTTTCATATGTTAATAAAATCTCTAGAATTGAACAGCTTTTTGTTCGAAAGTTCATCAATTATCATAGCGGAAACTGTTTTCTCATATTGATTTCACATATTTCCAAAATTTCCCTTTTCTACCAAATTAAAATTAATTTTGAAAAATACAATAATTAACGACAAAACAATCTATTACAATTTTTGTTTGATTTAAAAAAGAAATTTCAGATTCCTAATTAATTAATTCTAAGAAAAATTAAAATTAAAATTCATTATAATTTTGCTTTTTTATATTTTTAACTTCATTTTTGTAGATTTAGACAAACTTTGTAGCAAAAAAAAAAAAAATCTTGCAGTAATGAAATGAAAAAAATAAAACTTTTTAAAGGCTGGCAGCTACTCCGGATAAATATATTTTTAGAATTACTAGGAAAATCAAAGCAAATAACCTTTTTATATACCAACAGTATAAAAAGTAACAAGTATATCTAGCGTTTAAAATAAAACGCTTGAAAGACATCAAAATGACGATCGTATCCTGTCTAAAAAAGTTAATAGCAGCATGTAAGGAAATGGTTTTCCCAGTCATCTGTCTATAAATAGAGTTTAACCGCTGATATTACATTTTAGCATCTCATATCGTGTATTTAAATTTATAAATAAAAAAAATATTTTGATCTATAATGTTATTAAAAAGAAAGATGTTTCAACATTCAAATTTTGGTGTAATTTCCAGAGAAATTTTCGAAATTATTTAAATTAATACCAAAATTATTTAATTTTATTCCTGAAATAAATATAGATGAAATTGAAGAAACTCGTATTTATATAATTTTTGCATGTTTAAAGAAATAAAAAGATTGCATTAAAAAAAATAATTACCAATAAGTATTCATCCAAATATTGTTATTAATAACTGAAAAATACAACATATGCTTGATAAAAATATCAGAAATCAATTAAGATTTTTTAAACTGTTCTCGTTGCCAGTTTCTATCTTGCGTTAGATAGACTAACATAAATAATTCTCCACCAGAACTTAAACTTCTTGTCTTCTGAATTGTTGATACTTAGATAAATGAGTAAATGTGTAATCAAAAGAAGAGTAGAATTAGGGAGGAGAGCAGATCTTTGATAAAGTTTTGATTTATTTTTCTCAATCACGTCTAGGAAATTACTTTTAATAGCTGTGGTTGGATTATTTGAAATAAATCTAGGCAATATACTTTTCTGAGTAACGAAAGGAACCGCATCGGTTTGTAAATCTGTTTTGCTTAGTTTATAATTTCTTTTTAAGTGTATAATGGCCTCAGGGTACAATTCCCTGAGTATCTGAAGGAAAAAGATTAAGCTAAATTCTCTACGGTTAATATAAAATGAAATGGAGTTAATATTATATAAGGATAAAAATATCACAACGAAGTCATAACTCTGGAACTGAAACTGGACTTGGTGAATCAATGATTACATTCTTTTTTATTTAAAAATATATTCTTAGATGCCAATGCATCTGTTAGTCAATAAAATTTTTCCTTGGATATTATAGGTAATTGAACATACAATATATAATTCTATTCAAATCAGAACAAAGATGTTTAATTCGTAATTCGTCTGTTCTAGGATTTTTAAAACCTTTGTGTTCTAAATAGGAGAAGGAAAAAAAAAAAATATTCAGTATCTGAATACAAAATGTGCAAGTAAATTGCATGCATGTATAATAATACTTTTTATGGATAACATAATCTTGTTTCAAAAGAAACTATTCTTTATAAGGAAAATCCATTAAAAAGCAATGACAAAATATAGCCTCGTTAATTTGAAGAAACACTTTCGAGGTTCTTTTTAGCAGTGCTAAACAAAGAATACAGTTGTAGATTTTTTTTTCACATTTTATTATTTTTGATATTGTTTTGTTACATATGCAAAACAATTGGAAGAAAGGATTAATTCGAAAGACAATGCTTACTAATAAAATCCTGTTAGTTATTTCGATAGGCCAGTTTCTTCACATTGAATAAAATAATCCCTAAATCTTATCGGTTCCCCCCCCCTTTATTTTGTCTATTTGTAACATTTGGATGTGGTTAAGCTTTTTCATTGATAAAAATAAATTAAGGACTTACTGGAAACAAAGATGGAAGCTTTCTTTGTAAAAAAAAATTGTTATCCTTGCTTGTTTTATAATGTACTCATTTTTTACATAATGGTGGTTAACATATTTATTTTTAAAAAGATTTTTCTGAAATGTTTCTTAAAATAGAAATAATTTCTAGCTAGAAGAGAAATGTTTCTTCACAACATAATATACAAAATAAATATGAAGCACAACAAATTATGCATTTAAAAAATAGCGTTAAAAAGTCTCGCATTTTGAACGTTGCATTCATTCTTATAGTTATCTTGGTGTAGCTGGGCTAATACCGGCTCTTATGCCAGATAAAATTAATCAATTTTAAAACTATACATAAATCATTAAATTCCATTTTATTTTCTTTATTGAAGCCAGTAAACTTAATCAATAAAATAATTAATTCTTTGTTATATAAAAAACTAACCATTTTTAAATATTTAAGGTATAACCATACTGAAATATTTGATGCAAAGTGTACTAATTTAAAACAGAAACTGAAATAAGTATTACTTGAAATTCATAATGAAGAAATAATGTGGAAGAAGTTAATGAAATTTGAAAATTTTTCTACGAAGGAACTGATAGGATCTTGCAAGATTTTAATACAATGGAAACATAATAAAATATTTAAAACATAATAAAGGTTCAGAAACATAATAAAAGATTTCGAATTCTCTAAGATGTTTTTTCTGGAGAATTCGAAGTATCTTTTCCTTTTTTCTTTATTACTCTTTATGAAGTTATTTCAAAATAAATATATTTATATTTATAAATTCTAATAAAATTTATTTTATGAATTCTAAACTATAATGTTGTTAATGTGTAAATTAAATTGAATTTCGAATCATAATTGCTTTTTGTACATTGTACTATACAGTAGAATGTTTTCAAATCAAACTTTCATCAAAACAATACATTTTTATTGAAGCGGAAGAAATAATGCCTATTTTAATGAATATTTCATTAAAATATTATGTCTTATATATGTTTAATGTGAATATATCTTTCCAAAAAAGGAAGAATATCGATATTCCATTCGCTATAGTCCTTGAAGGAAAGTGTTAAGCTATACAAGGACAAAGAAGAGATAAAAGTAAAATAAATGCAGATATTTAAATGCGGAAGCACCTGCTTTTAATGGTGCAAAACGGGTGAATCTTCAAGTGAGCTTATTTTTTCAGCTGTCATTCTGATTTTCTTACTGTATTGGGGGTACAGGTGACTCGGACACGAGTGATAGGGAATCGGAACATACTTCTAACCAAGACACATACTTCCGTATTGATTCAACCTGACTAAAATCCAGTCATAAATACATAATATTTTTGTTTAGGCGAAAGGTTTTCGGAAGTCGAGTCTGATGTGCTATAGAAGTGTTTCCCGTTGCTCCAAATTTTATAAGTTTATTCCCCTTTGAAACATATGATTTACGAAATGACCATCCATTTTACTGCCGAAGAGCTCCATGAAAATGTTTCGTGCAATGTGTCAACTCTTACATACACGGAATCGTAAATATATAACGAGTGACACTTAAAGAGGTCATGCAAGAAAGGAGTGCTTTTAAATACAGCTAACAGACAAATGCATTTATTGTAAATTTACTATACGATACATTCTTTTTATATAAAAATAAGCTATTTTATTGTAAATTACATAAACTCATCTCACAGCTCGTTTGCGACAGTTCGTTTCAAGTAGAAAATAATTTTTACCGAATTTCCACCACACATTAAAATACTGTATAGGATGGATGAGAAATGAAAAACTTAGGTATTGATATGTATTTAGATATAATAATTTCTTCAAAAATAGAATAATTATAAAAATCATTAATTGATAAAATGTGTGCTTATAAGCATTTAAATGTATATTTTTTGTCTTCTAGAAAAACATTTACAGCACAAATTTCTTTTAAACAATTCAACCAATCATGTGAGCCAATTTTCATATACCGAACACCGAAATGGAATAAAATGAACGTAAATTCGTATATTTGATTCTTCTGTTAATTAGTTTACAACATAAGGATGAATATATATTAATAATGGCATTTAAAAATCCATAAATATAACATTATAATTTGATTAAATTAGAAACACGAAGGGCTCTTTTATAACCTTAGCATGAAAATAACCCATAAAAAGTTAATTTTTTTTTATTAAAATCTATATCTTCTTGTAATATCAAATTAAGTGAAAAATCTAAGTGTTCTTTAAAGTAAAATCTGATTTCAATAATTTAAAAGCCTTCAATGTAGTTTATGAATAAAATAGCAATTAATTTTTAAGACAAAATATCTGCCGTTACCCAAGTAATTCTAGTAACAAAAAACTATGATAATTAATGTATAGCGCTATTGTTCATTCCACGATAAAACGCGATTGCGTTACAATCTCAAGTTCAGGTACAGTTTAATGAATAAAAAAAAGTTTTTGCTTTGTAATCCAAGTATAAAAATGAAGCGGGGAAAAAAACTAATGCTATCGAATTTTCCTGAATGTTCTTTATTATTCATTACCACGGATAAGAAAATATATTTCTTTTTTTATCCACGGTCAATTTTGTTATCTATTGTTACGCAGCGCACATATAATTAAGAGAAGAAAACCGATATTAATAAGATAGCAGGTAACTATTAACTCTTTATTTACCGAATTATTTTACCATCAATTTTTCAAATTTATTTTTGAACTATTAGTTAAGTTTTAATACAGAATAAACCCAAGAAGAAGAAGAAGAAGAAAAAAGATTTTTAAAATTCCTTAAAATAATTTAATTAATTAAATTAAAAATAAAAGTTTTTTAATGTTATTTTTTAGATAATATCTACTGTTTTCTATTGGAAAAACGTTCTTCGTGTTCTTTCAGATTCTGTTAGAAAAAAGAATTGTGAAGATATCAGCCGGATTCAAACGCTAATTTAAAGTATCGTCGGTAAATAAAGGATTAAATTTACATGAGATTTACAATTACATCTCACCATTTACATGAGACTGGCTGCTGCATTTCATAATCATAAACATATTCAGGAAAAATTCATTTCTACTGAGAAAATAATGATTCGATATAGCATTAAACAAATAACTAATTCAATTTCATTATCATCCATTTAGTATATATATATATATACATACATACAGTAAATTTGTATGTTTTATTAGATATTTAAAGCGAGTGTATATAAAATAATCATGTATATTTAATGGTTTCCAACATATTTACGTTCTTTCGCATCTCTACGGGCATTCATGCACGAGGTACTGCCAGTGCTATTGCCTGTTTCCTGAGAAAATACAGCTATAAAAGATAATTTCACTGAAAAAGGTACTAAAAGGATGAAAGAAACCGCTACAAAAGGTTTGGGTCATCATTTCCGGAACACATTCTTTTCACCGTTACGTCATTTCCGATTGTCAGGGTCCAGTGATTGGGACACTGACCAGATGGAAACCGCAGGAATATAAAGCATGGTTGATAAGCATTTCACCACGAATTTCAGAGTTTTATAATAAAAAATTTATATTGTTTTCTAAAATTAAAATTATAACCTACATATTGAAATAATGTAAACAACGTTAAAATAATAAATACAATACTTTTTTGTCGTTATTGCCAAATATTTTTCTATTTTTTTCCCTTTTTTTTTTTTTTTTTTTTGCAATATCTGTGCAGTCAGAATTGTTCTTTTTTTCAGTTCTTCAGTAATTAAATCTTTTTGACAATTAATCTGTTTGAAATGATAATTAAGCACAATTATAAAAAAAATGATCGGATAAAACTTACCATATCAAACAATATGTGCTTGCTAAACTAAGAGTATTAACATTTTTCTGTTTTTTGTTTGTTTGTTTGTTTTGTTTGTTCTTTCCTTCAGTTTTTTATACGCAGCGATGGTATTCGCTCAATATCTCCATATAGTTTCTTCTAATTTTATTGCTTCTACATATTAAGTCAGTAACCTGCTATTAAATATGTTTCTTACTATGTAAACTTTCTAACATTTCATAATACAGCAAAGATAAATTTTAAAAACGGTCAAGTTGACCCAGCTATTATTTCTCGCAGCGGTTAAATCAATCAAACTTTGCATTATGGTTGATTTCATAGCCGACTTTTTACCATGGTTGGTCACAAACAACTAAACAAGACATAACTAAACAGTGTGGGCAAACAGGCTAGATGCGGGGAGTGGCTGCTGGAACAGTAAATATTAGATTGGGAACGAATCATTTTCTATCAATATAATAAAGAAAAAAGCTTTCTCCATATCTATATTTATAAGAGAAAGTGTTTGTATGTACGTGTGTAAATGTATTTGTAGCATCCAGACAATTTTACCGCAGTTATAGACAAGAAATAGAGAATCGTAATGGTAACTAAATGTGTATCGAAACAAAAAAGATTTGAAATTTATTGTAGATAAATTTATATTTAATATTTTGTGTTGTTTGGAGTGTTTTTCGCACATATTTTTAAGTAATATAGTTTCTAAAGATTTGCTGGGAAATGTGAACAAATTTAAAAAAATTAGGAGTTATTATTGAACAAAAGCAGTCGGAATTCTACGTCAAATTCAGGAATTTTAGACATTATTTTCAAAAATATTTTGTTTTTATTTAACAGGTTGAAAGAATCCATTTCTATTTAAAGGATGTAAACTTAATTACATATGATCATTATTACATTCAGTCTATAAAAACGAGAGTAAAATCAGGAATATCTGCTATAAATGTATAATCAAGAAATAAATCAGTAAAATAAAAATGATCTAATAGATATTACAACAAAAAAATTAAATTTTGGGAAATTTCTGTTATTAAGGAAGAAAAATTCCATTTCAGTTTTTAATATTAAGAATAACTTAAATTATTTTTCAATTTTTCAATCATTTTTATTATTAAAATTTCTATATAAAACTTAATTAAACTTTAAATCACTATGATGAACAATAAAATGAGGTAATAGAAAATTTGTTTAAGAATTTTCCCGTGAGAAAAATGAAACTGTAATTATGTGCATTTTATATATCGTGAATATTTAGTGTGAAAGGAAAAACTGGGTATCTATAATGAAGATTTCTTAATTATTCTTCCCATTACTTTTATTTTGAAGCTACATAAAGCAATTTTCCTTTTTTCTTATTCATTATTCACCCATTCATTACAACATTTATGTTGCAAAATTGCTATTAAAGGTCTAGCACAAAACATTTAAAAAGTTGAACAATGGCGATATCATTCATTATAATGAATGTTAGTTTCATAATTTATGTACCAGATAAAGATAAACATTTTTTGATTTTTTTGTTGATTTTTTGATGCATTGACACATGCATTTACTAAGCTTAAAACTTTTCATTTGAATGAAACGCATTAGAATTCAACTAATTACATTCTTTTAATTCTTCCTTAACAAAAGCAGAAACCATCAGTTTGTATACACAGATACTGTATTCTTTCGTAATGTTTTAAATAGCAAATGCAAGAAAAAGGAATTAATACAAGAAAAAGAAATTAATTTTTCTTATATGAATATAATGAAATTGCATAATTTTTTCCACGGATTTCGGTTTATAATAACTATGACGAAAAGAAAGAGAAAAATTGTCTCTTTATTTGACTGTTAAATGCTAAAGATCTAAATTTTTTGTAGGTTTTACAGAGAACCGAGTTTTAAGATGTTTTAATTCAAAACATGCATTTTGATATTATTCGAGTATGCTAGAGAATTTAATTTTCAATGGAAATATTTTTCAAATAACTCCTAAAGCGAGTTTTCTATGAATAAACAAATTTTCTACCGCCCAAGTAAGCAGTTCAAACTTATGCCCACTCAATTTGTAGAAACCCGGAAATGCTCTCAAATGTTTTTATATCCTTTTGCAAAAGAAATAAATCACCACCACCCAGTTCTTGAATGTTCCCATAAAAGTTTCATCTTTGTGTATCACAATAGTATGCAACAAGGAAAGATGGAAGGGAGAAAAGAAAAACCTTAATGATTCGAATTGCATTGGAAAATGTAATTAAGGTGAGATTTCAGTAAAGGACTAAATTTAAAGCCGACAATGCTTGAAATGAAGTACTGAAGACTCGGGATAAATTGAGGCGTTTCTTTTGTATGGAAGAAACCGTGCCAACGCTTTTATTACAACCCACTTTTGGTGAGTATCAGCTAATGCGGTCAGCGAACTGAACTGCGTAAGGTGTTGCCGTTTCCAATTAAGGCGGCATTTCTGGACGCAAAGTTTGCTATATAACAGACGAGCTATTGTTACAGAAGGATTTACAAAACAGCATTTTCTATTTGTCACAGTTGTTTCTTTGAATGATGAATGTAAGAAAATGAGGCTGCCCCTGAGGAGTCAAATTCAAAACTTCAGTAAATTCTGGAATTAAACAGCTAAGAGTTTGTTCATTTCTAATGTTTTATTTCAAATAAGTAAAAACATTTTAAATAAAACATTAAATTGTATAAAAATGCTATAAAAAATTAACAAATGTAGAAATTAACAAAAAAGCTTCCGCTAAGATTCATTTAAAAGAAAACTGTGAAAGAAAACTACTTTTTCTACAAAACACGATTTCGACATCAAATTTATATTAACTTAAACCATTGGGTGTGAGCTTTAATTAATAAAGACATACCTTTCCATGTCAGTTTTTCTCTATGGCTAATATTGTTTTTATTTTATTTTTCTCTCCTACCAGTGAATTTTAGAGTTTCAAATAATTAATAAAAGAATATCTTTTGCATTATGTGCATTTATTTATTTCTGAAAGTTGAATATGTTTTTGTTCCAAGAGGATTCATTTTATTTTAATTCCAACTAGTTTATCGAATTTATTTTTCCTACATTTACAATATTTCTTCTGGCGGAATTCCCATAATGGTTTATATTCAAGTATTCAGCAGATATTTAACTAAAAAAGTGATTTAAGAAACAGATTTTTTTTTATATAGAATTCGCCTTTTTTTTTTTTTTTTTTCTTTTTCTTTTTTTTGAAAGCGCAGTCATTAGAAGTCTGCAACTATTAATTTGATGCTACTGTGCAATCGATGAATCTTCTTCTGCGTTTAAATATTAGAATAGCAAGATAAGAATTTTAATAATAATAGCAATTCAAAATCTTAAAAACTTCGTAGGGTTATAACAAAGACTCAGCAAATCCTAACTTTAAAATAATTTTAATCAGGAAAGAAATCTCAAGAGAAACTCTATAATAGTAAATCCAATCTGCAACAGCAAAACCGAAAGCAAAAAACGCTTAGTTTTGTTTTTAATTTACTTTATATTTTCTAGTTGATATTTTAAATAACATACAATATTAGTATATAAGTCTTCATTTTTTATCTTAAAAATTATTAATAATGCATAAACAGTGTCAAAGAAAATATCCTTGAAACCGTTTATAAAAGCTGGCAAACAGAAAAATTCATCTTTCATATCTAAGATCCAAGAAGTTCATGTATAATGGATTGCTTTAGTATTGACTTCAACTTCAAACAATAAAATTTCTTTTTTATACCTGTACCTATTGTTCTAGAAGCATTATTTCGTGATCCTTATCCTTTTGTCCCATCCTCTCATTTACAGAACAGAAAATCAATTAATAGCATTCATTTTATCTTTTGCAATCGGGGAAACTTACTAAAATTGGGTCAGTGGAATGATTCACAGGGCACGAAGCAATAATTTAATAGTAACTCCCATTGGTAAAGATAAGGTTTGCTTGTTGGAATGAAAGCTTATTAGTGATTTGCACGGTCGTTGAACTTCGTCATCAGCACTAAAAATCTTAAAGCAACCTCGCGAACTAAAAGCACAGTGCACGCAAACGTGAAAGGAATTTAAAAACGTTAAAACGTGAGTGTAATTCTGTTTATCAAGATCTTCAATTGGTGCAATAATAGTACCAAAGAAGACAAAATGCTCTCATAATTCGAGAAACAAAAAAATAAAGAAGAGGACTTTTTTATTACTTATTTGTATATTTGTAATCTAATGTTTTTTTAAAGCTGAGTTACATGCTACAGATCTATTTACAATTTAGCGATTTCTAAATGAAGTTTTTTCAAACAAGAAATTCCCTTAGATATGCATATTTCGGAAGAAATATTTCATACCCGACCAGTATTTGCAAAAATATTATATTAACATTAAATTAAAATTGACAGCATTAGAGTAAGGCTGAACTTTAAATAAATTTAATAAGAATTGGAAAAAATAATTAAATGGCAATCCGTATTTAATTACTATGAAAAATAAAAAAGTTAATGCTTTTTTCTAACAATGTAATATTATAAAAATTAAATTTTTAAATATTTTCTGATCATTCTTGATTATAGATAGCTCTAATGGATGCTAAGTGGATACCCCGGTTTTGCCTGCAAATTTAACGGCAAAAATGAAATAACCCAAATATTCGTGAATCTTGGCGATATCTTCATTAGTACTCGAGTTCCAACATTTGTTCCAGAACTCTGATGACCAACAAAGCTCTGGAACTTTTTCATTAACTTTAATTTTTCATGAAATATAATCAAATTCACCAGTCAAGAAAATAAGGGTAGCGTAAAATTTCATTTATTTACTTTTTGAGCTTATCCATTTTCCACTGCATAGCATTACCAAGCAAGATATTCAAGAATCTTGGAGATACCACTAGAAATCGAGTCCCTACGTTTAGTCTAGAATATTCTATATCTTATCAAGGAAGCTACAAAACATGCAATTGAGAGCCCTGAGTCAGCTGACTTGAACTCAAGCGAATCGTTGAGCTAGTTTCTACAGCGAGTTTTCCCTGGACGCTTTGTGCTGTTGCAACTGTTTAATAGCAATTGATTGCTTTTGCGTTGTTGATTTCTGCAAGTATTGTTTTGTGTACGCTTCGTCTTTGTTTTATTATTTACGTTTTGCATTGAATAAAGCTTAATGAGCCCGTTGGACTTTTCACTGTACACTTACCGGATTTTGGATATTTTTCCAGAAAAAAATAAAAAATTTAAGAAAAATCACCTAATGATTTTCGTCCTTAAATTGTATGTATCATTTTTTTAACCAGCCTTTTTAAATGAATGAAATGTTATTCATTTTTTGCTGTATTTCAATATCTATCAGAAATGAATGAAAAAACTTAACTCTAAACATATTCTATTAGAAATATGAATGGCTTTCAATACCATTTTTAAAATTTTACTATTAATTAGCTGTAATTCCGAGAATTAAGTTATAAGTATTTTCTCATTGACTCTCAATGCGTTAAAACAAGACAGCTTTGTAACTTTAACTCATTTACTACAGTCATTGTCAATAAAATTCAGCCATTTTCAATTTTAAAAAATTCTTTCTGCTCCAATAGAGCCCAAAGTAAAAACGCCAAAGCAAGAAAAGAAGAACGGACTACAGCAATCATTTCAAGCACAAAGTAGCAAATGAGACTTATTTGCTACTTTGTTTTTAAAAAAAAACTTTGAAATCCTCTTTCATCCACCTGTGAAATGGGTCACCAGTATACTGCACAGAAGTTCAGGATAATGAGGCATTATCTCCAAAAGTATTATATGCGCTCACCAATTCTTCTTGTTCTAGGTCTCTTATTCTTTCTGAATCTTAAATATCGTGAGATGGTTTATCTCAAAGCGACTACAAAAAGAGGTATTATGATTATTCAAAAAATAAAAACTAGTAACCTTATCTGATGCATACAAAATGTAGAAAGAAATTATTAACATAAATAAAATCTATAAAATTTTCAAATCTCATTGCATATATCTTATTAACAGCAACTTCACAGTTCATCAATAAAAAAATCTTCTGCAAAGGATTAGAAATTAGTTTGGTTTGAAAACTGAAATTTGGAAAGCAAACCTTGATCAACATTTACAAAAAAGCATAAAACATGCCAAAATCATTAATCGCCAAATTCAAGAATCACTAAAATAATGGAAGTAAGATGAGTTGATCAAATTTTAAATTATATAGAATAATTATAAACATTTAATAACTATTATGTTATGGCTGCACATTTTAATATTTGAATATATACAAATATTATTACCGAATTCAGTAATATTTATGCGTAGTTGCTCAATTTTTATAAAAATTAATAGTGCCTATGAAATGTGGCCGAACAAAGCGGAAATATTACTTTATCTTGATTAATCATAAATTATTCTTTTAAGTCGATTGTTCTGACTAATCAAAAATCAAAAAATGCGAACGAATTGTTAAAACTGGTATTCGAAATTTCTATTACAGCTTAAGAATATAAAAATATACCAAATCGTATAAACATTTATCTTGCTTTAGCATTTTGGCATACGAAAAGAAATGTATACTTTTTGTCTAATAAAATGGACAAAGAAAAAAAATTGACCTGTATAATTCCAAGTTCTCTTTCCTTGCGTTTCACGTTTCAAGTTTCATTTAACGAGACTGGGGCCGAATGTTTTATCCACCCATATAGTAGTTTCTAAGTGAATGAAATATATACTCCGGCGGAAATCAGGCTTCTTTGCTTTAAAAATTCAAGGTTATATTTCAATGTATAACACAATCGAAAAGCCATTTGATTCGTTCCTTGACTTACTAATTACTAGTGATTGATGGATAATTTATAGGTAGGAAAATTCTCAAGACTTTAATTTAGAAGATTTGATTTTTTTGTATGGGATTTTATTTTCAAAACCGTATTAAAATAAATACGTCACAGCACTTATATATATGAAAAGCAAGAAGGAAAAAAAAAAACATTTTCCTGCTATAATATTTAAATGAATATGCGTAGTCGTTTCGGTTGTTAAGGAAGCTAAAGTCTATTCATAAATAACTGAAATATTATAAAAAAAATTAAAAAGTTATAATTAGTATTGGAAAATTGAAACCGATAGAATTAATTCTATTTTACCATATAACAATATAAATTTTGACAGGCATTTTATTTGGATAAGAATCTAATTAGTAGATCGTAAACATTTATCCGATATTTTAAAGATCTGCCATATAATAAAATGTGCAATTGCGTAGTGACTATAGTATTAAAAATTTGCTCCACAAATTATCATTTTTTAACTGTTATCAAGAACAATCCTTACTATCTTTTTTTATTTCTGTATGTCTTGTTTGAAAAGTATATCTGATGAAAAATTAAAACATTTTTCACAACACAACAAACAAGAACGTTTGGTTTGATTATATTAACGTCTCGTTTTAAAGCAACACTAGGGCTATTTTGGGACGGACCTCGTAATTTTGAACCGCGGTCAGATGACGTGGACGACACCTGAGCTAGCACCCCCTCTCCAAACTTCCACACCACATCAGTTGATTAAGAAGGTAAACAGCTATAGAGATTGAGAAACCCTCCTTGATTCGAGGAATCTCGCACTCGTTAAGTTAAATTTAGTTTAATATTTTTAATAAGTTGACTGATTAAAAAAAAATATTTAATTTATTGCTATAAATAATGTTTCCCAATTCTCTTAGAGGTTTGGCAATTTGTGAAAAAGAAAGGATTATCCCTGAAACAATGTCAAAAACACATCTCTCATTTGTCGTTATGTCATGATACACTTATATGTATTGTTAATCTTTTTCAATATACAATACATTAAAATATCAAATAAAACATAAAAATAGATCTTTATTTTCTACCAGAAGCCTGTTGAGTAGCCATTTACTTGAATATGTTAAAGCTCATTATTTATACCTATGCAGCATTACTAAGTATCGACATAAAATAGTTATATTCATAAATGAAAACTTAGAGGAAATTTGGCAGGATATAATAAGGAGAAATAAAAAGCAACTTTTTTTTAGTGAAATAAAGCGCACATCCGAGAAATTTGCATTGTTTTTGTATTTCCTTAATAAAAAGATAAATGGAGAAAAATCTAAAAATTTACCATTTCCATTTATCGATAAAAGATAAAAGCAGAAAAGAAAAAAAAATCGTCTTTCTGTCTATTGTTTTAAAGTCAAAAATTAAAAGAAAATAATGAGAAAATATTTTTGATTTTTATCGAAGTTTAATCTAAACTTGCTTCTAATTTCTTTATGATTGTATATAATTAAATTCCATTGATAAATTATTCGAACTTTTTCCTTTGCATCATATTATAACAGAAGGCAAGAAGAAAACGCAAGGGAGTAAATACCATGCGAACATAAAACAAAAGAATGAAAAAAGAAACGTAGAATAAGAAGAATTAAAAATTTCATCATCGGAACAATGAATTGAAAGAAAAGTACTGAGTATGAAGCAATAATTATAAGATTTTTAAGACGAAGTAAAATATTTGAAAGAAATGAGTCTATATATATCACTTAATAATTTATTTGCTTTTGCATCATAGTATATATGAACAACATTAAAAAAAAATATCCGTATCCTTGTCAAAGAGAGGAAATATATTTTCCAATACTTTGTACAGAGGAAAAAAACTTATGAATGCCTTATCAAAGCAGGCTGCAATTAAAGAGATGGATCGAAAAATCGGAAATGAAATTGAAAAGGAAAAATTTAAATGTTCCTAGACATTTTGTTTTGTCAACGCGTTTTTCTTTTTTCAAGCAATTACGAATGCATCAAAAATTTTATTAAAAAATAAACAAATGTCGTTAAGAGAGGCTAAACGCGAGATCATTACAGAAATTTTGCATCCCCCCTTCCTAATAAAATATTACGGTTAAAAGAAATAGTTATCACGACTCAGGATTAACTTTAAGAAACTGCTCCTATATACTTTTCTAATTTTTAACATAACTTTGGTGTTGCTCAATTAATTTAACTTAACTCATTTTTTAAATGTGCATAAAACAATACAAGATCTTTTTCAGAAAAAATAATTTTAAAGACTTTATTTTTAACTTATGGCAATTAGTAGAACTAAATTTCGATGCAATAAATTTATGCTTGGGATAATACCAAATACGCCAATCAGTTTAAATTAGGAATCCAGCACACCACTCGTTAAAGGTAAATTAACATGCCATTACAATACAAGCTATAGTAAAAGACAGTTAAATGTCTTATGCTGTTATTTTGTTACGTTATCTTGTAACTGATTCCATTTTAATAAACATTTCGCTAAAGTTTATAATATTTTTTTGTTGGTAATCGCTTTGGAAACCTATCGTACTTACACAAGAAGTGAATAATATAGTTTAAAATCATTTTGAAGATTATTTAATTTTAAATAAAATCAATTATAAACTGAAATTATTTTTTGTTTGAATACTAATTGTTTAGCTTAGACACACTAATAACTCGAGAATATAAGTGAAATTTTTTAGGCTTATAATGTCCCGTCCTTTTCAAAAATAAACAATAAAGAAAGTCTCTGCTTTGGAAAGAGTTCAAAAGTTTAATTGATACTTCCGAAAACTAGCTATATGATAAAAATATTTACGTAAATGGCCCATGCACAATTTAAACAGGTGTTCATTATCTTTGGCATTTGCTGCCGTTCCTCAGAGTATACAGTGCACACCAAACGATTATTATCTCCAAGGATTAACAGATGCTACCTTTGATTCACTTTGCCGAGTATAGTGCTAATAATCTTCAAGATCTAATGAGCTTAAACTAATGCTCTTCTTCGTGTGACATTAGGGGTAACGGCTTTGGTGACACCCGAAAGAGTCTAAAACAAGCAAATGACACGACTGCAGTAAGAAAAAAATAAAATGACAGAAAAGAGAGAAAGAAAATGAATTTGTGGGATGTACGACGCGAGTCGGATGAGTTACCAGTGGCAATTCTCATACTACACCATCCATAACCGTGACTGATGGTGACATTTGTTCGAAACCTACATAAGGTCAGCGACAACAAAACAAAACAGTCTGAAAACACTAGAGAAATTCGAAGCTGATTGGATTTTTGTTTCTGGATATTTTTGTCTAATCTGCGCATTCATTTCTTTTACGATTACAAGCAGCGTAGGTCACAAGAAAAATTAAAGAGTCGTAAAGTGGAGACAATTAAACGCTCTGATAGCTTGATGTGATTGCCCTTGTGTGTCATCGATACTTGAAGAGATTATTGAGTTGGTTAAGGAGTTTATAAATAGAAAGTATAAACCTTTGTGTGAGAAGCAACAAAATGCACAGGCTGAATTGAGGTCACGAAAATGTGTTTTCTTGTCATTAAATGCATTACGGCGTGTTAAGCATCCCATCGCAAGGGCAATATTTTATGGAGTTCGCACGATGAGCATTCAGCGAAATATTTCTAATATCAAATGAAGATTACAACAGAAGAGAATTTAGGTGAGAAAGTCAAAGAAGCATAAAGTAACAGTAAGAAGAAAAAAACATCTAAGAAGTATTTATTGGGCAAGCTATGTTTAGAGTAATGAGATTTCTACTGCAGGAAATATCTCGTATATTTCGAAATAGCGAATTGCATTTATTTTATAAATAAATAAATGGCAAGTAGAGCTTGACTATTTAATAATATTCCATAAAGATCTTTTTCTATGGGTGAATATTTATAACAATAGAATTCATTAATATGATTTTTCTTCTCTCCAAATAGAGATTAAACACCAATGCGTTATTTTTAAAAAAAAAATATTTAAAAAATTCAATTTTGAAAAAAAAAACGCACATCATGTTTATGGAAATTTGCAAACAAATTTAAACGAAATAGATAAATGGAAACAGGATAAACGAAGAACTTCAGATAATTTAAAAGACAATGCAATGCTTCATTTTCAGAAGCATATTAAGTAGTAAAATATTTCCCTTGGTGATATTTTCGTAGCACTGTATAGTTTCGAAATTTCACCATTTCAATTATCAGCGCATATATTACAAAACTGATGAAGCTAAAATCACTTTTAAAGAAGTAGATAATCCTTTCTTATAATCTAATCAACATTTTTAAAACATAAAAACACTTACCCTGTTTAACGGAAACGTATTTTCCATTGAAAGCGACAAAAGCTGCCTGTGGAACCGAATCTTCCAGGAAGAAAAGTTCATCTTTGGTGACAGTCTGGGATCTGGTCTTGAGAACGGCTCGACTGCCGAGAGGAGCGACGTACCTGCCCAAATTGTCTCTTAAGGCCAGATATCCAGAATGGAACTCTAAAGTAAAGAGGCACTCAGAGACCAATGTTTCGGAGAGGCTTCCGTCGAATTTCAAGTACTTGTCATTGCAAGTGTGGATGGCGTATTTGCCGTCATGAAATTCCAAAGTGAAAAGAGTATCTTCTCCCCAAGGGGTATTGGCATCCACATGGATAGCTTCGTGATCTGTCGATAAACGAGCGTATCGCCTGCGTCCGACACTTCGAATATTCACCTGAGGTCGGGCGGCAAGATGGACAGTCCACAACTCAGCAGGGCCAGGAACCTATTAAAAAAAGAATTTTTAAACACACTCAAACTAGATTAGGTATTATTTTAGATATAATAAATTTAAGTACATATTGAAGATTTCCAGATTGAATATTCTCTAAGAAACATCTTAAATTTATAGCACAAAAAAAAATCTTTTGCAAAGTAGAGGAAGTTTTGCTATTATAAACGCTGTTCAATCTTCGTTTGTTGCTATTCAGTAAGTAACAAAAAAAATTTACAATGAATTTTTCAATTATTTATCATATCTCCTATGATAGGTGAAAGGAAATACCACATAATATTACAAATATATTTTGCAATAAAAACATAACTGGTCCTATTATATTTACATTTAGTCAATCCTCTAGTCGCCATACAATAAGAATAAAATTATCAATCTTATCTTTATATTTACTTATAATAAAAATGAATGTATGTGTGTATATTGGCGTTCTACAGGCTACATCCCTTTGACCTTGAGCTATCAAACTTTGCACATATACAGTGACTCCCAAAATTGAGTATACACTATACTCTTTCTTCTTTAATTTTATTCTTTTTAATCTTACCATTCCTATTTATGGCTAATATTTATAAGAACGACAAAATATACATTAACAAAAGTATTAGGCTAAAAAACAATTTTTGAAGCACTTTTTGTAGCACTCACCTTAGGATTGTTTGTTACTCTCGAATAACTCTTCTCTTGGTCGTTTCACTGAGGATTTCTTTTCTTCCTCTTCCAAGTTTATTAGCAATTTGTCCATACATTTTATACTTCTGGATAATTTTTTGAACGCATCCGTAACTGCGTTGAATTTCCCTTGCAGTTTCTCGTAGATATGTACCATCTTCAGACAATCGAATAACAAGTTTCCGAATTTCAACATTTGTTTCATTTCTGGAGCTCATTATGATAACCAAAACGTTTGTTTTCGATTGGAAATCACTGACTGCCAATTAAAGTAACAAAACTATTTTACTTATTCATTTGGAAAAAAAATAATGGTAGTTAAGTCGCATATTTTATAAGGTGTATACTCAATTTTGTGACTTTGGAATTTGCAACTTTGACATAAAAATTACTGTAATAAAAATATTATTGATTCCTCCGTTTTGTTTTTTAGCCTAATACTTTTCTTAATGTATATTTTGTCGTTCTTATAAATATTAGCCATAAATAAGAATGTTAAGATCAAAAAGAATATAATTAAAGAAGAAAGAGTATAGTGTATACTCAATTTTGGAAGCCACTGTATACTTTGGAGGATGGGAATGTAAAATTTAATAAAATTAATTTTACAATTAATTTAATAAATTAAATTTTAATTAATTTAATAAAAATTTTGTAAAATTTAAACTATAATTAATTAAAAATTAAGCAACATTTTGACGTTATTAGCTCTCATCAATGCATTGCCATCACAAAGATCAAATTAACGAATTCAGTTAATTCTTACTGCAAACTTAATCATGAAAAGTCTAATTGTTAACATGTCCGTAAGAAAGGAAATATGATATATTTTGGACAGATAAGTGCAAAGAAACAATTTCTGTGAACTTTTAAAAAATCTATATGACTAATTCAATAATTATGTAGTATTTAAGACAAAAATGTTTTATGTATATACAAGATGTTCATTGTAATCAGATTCCACCAACTAATTTTTAAACTGTTAGTATTAGGTGTATGTATGTTATAAGAAAGATGACCTAAATTAAGTAAAGAATGGTATTTTATGCAGTTCCGGTCAATAAATGTTCTGTCGAATAGCGAATTTCATATTTTCATTAAGAGCATCGATACTATGAATCATATTTAGTAAAATATTCTTAAAATACTAACATTTTATGTAAAAAGAAAGATTCATTCAATTGCGACTGAAACTGAGTGATTTATGAAAATTTCAATATTACTATATTGTTAAAACGCGTGTTTTTACATGACTCCATTAACCATCTCAAAGTCAATGCGCCAATTAGCCCGCGGAGTTACAACAAGGCTTATTAGTCTAAAATTATAAAGTTGTTGATTGTTCTAAAATAATGATATTCAAAATTTCGTAACTCGAGCAGATTCGGTCGCAGAAGATATAAACGTTTTTTCTTTTTTTAATTTGAAAGTTGGGGTGTCAAGAATACTTCACTGGATATGATTCCTCAGGACAAAAGGGCTGTATAAAATTTAGATTTAATAACAAACAATTCCAGAAATATATTTATTGATTGAAACAAAATATTATTATTTATGTTATATAAATCCTTTTGAAAATAAGACTAAAAACGGGCTTCTATGATGAATCCGATAAATTTGTACAGAATAATTTTTTGAAATATTTGCTTAAACTGTAAAAAAATATTCTGTAATGCACGTAAGACATCAATGCTGAATGATTCGGTTTTATGTACTCGTAATTTTTTAAAGGTCTGTTTAGTTTCAGCAAAAAAAATTTTGTATTATTTGAAATTTAATCACTTCCACTTCACTTTAAAATTCAAATTTTAAAGGAGTTGACAGAAAATTAGATAGATACTTAACATAATGAACAGAACGGTATAAGGTTTCTATAATAGTACGAGTTATATGAATATCAAAATTTGAAACATAAAGAATCTTTTGTTGGAGAAGCTATTAAGTTACATAAAATATTTAATTAAAAACTTTAAAAGTGTTAATCTGATCACGAAAACTGATCACGAAAAGTCAAAATAAATCAAACTTCTTATTGCGATGTTACACGGAAATATGAGGCTAAAGACCTTATCTTCAAACAGAGAGATAGATTACTAGAATTTCTTATAAACGGCTCTACGCGTAAATAAAAACCTGATGCAGTACTTTTTTTATTTTAAAATGAAAAAATCATGGATCATGAGCTGCTTCTTAAAACACTGCTCATATATTCAAAATGAAACTATTTTGCTGTATATGAAACGATTACGACTCTTACAATATAAAAATATCTAGAGATGATTATTAAAAAGTAAAACTCTTACTTTTGCAGAGCACAGCAACTTATCATTCGCAGCTCCTAAGAAGTAGCCTCTCATTGCATTCCTGAGTGCCCAGCGTCCAGTTCCGTCATTGGCTACAGCCACGAAAAATTTAGCGCCTTCTGTCTTCTCTTCGCTTTCGCAGGTAACATTTCCAAAATGGTCAACGCTCAAGTAGCGGTCAAGATGACTTCGCAGACAAACGGAATCATCATCCCCATAAGGTTCAAGGGTCCACAGCTGTTTCTTCTTCAAGCCTACTCCATTGGCATTCACTTTGAAACCGAAACTTTCGGCGGTGAGATAGCGGCATTGGGAGTTGAGAAGGCCAACAGTCCAGTGTTGACCGACGGGTTCAGCATTGCAGCCATTGTGACCATTGGTCATCCCATTCGTATATCCGTTGGTATCAGACATGATTCCTGAACTGAAGAGTTGTTTCTTTTTTCTGAAAGAAACCAAACGAAAAGGGTACATATTGATGAATGACAAACAGAAACACTAAATTAAATGGAATCATTAAAAACTGATCATCTAAAGTAGCTTTCGTTAAAATAATTAAATTTATTTAAATCAGAAACTTCCACTGAAATGATATTGATAAATAGAAAAGGTTGACGTATTCCTTTCAAAACAGTGCAAGTTTTCTGAAAAGAAGTACATGAAAAGTCATGTCGAACGGAATTTTTTTCTCAATCCAAACTCC